>NC_031997.1:27073399-27189754 GCF_001879085.1 Nicotiana attenuata
TTGGAAACTGGCAAGAATTTTGAGGAGGACTCTCAAAATTCCGAAGTAACTTCAGCCAATCGCCGCACAAGCAAGGGTCAGAAGCATCAACCCATTAAACAGGGGCAGAATTTTGAGGAGGACCCTCAAAATTCCATAGCAAGAGAGGTTGCAATGTTCTGAACCACGTCACAGTCGTCGGTTCATCTAAAAAGTCATTCTTAATTGTATATTTATGACATATTTTTTACGAAATCATGCATGTTCACTACTGAATTTGCCTTGTTTAGCAACGCTACCCCAATGATACATATAGTATCACCAGATCAAAGCCGAACAGGTCAAGCAGAGCCAGCAGGGATACGAACTAACCTCCCCCCCTTTTACAAAATTCACGATTTTTCTTTGGATGCAGGCACTTGGATTGCGAAATCATCAAACATATTATACACTCACGAGACAAACATTGTTCAGGAATACAACTCTCAAGACCGTTGCACTTACCCACATCTGTTATCCACACACACCAGTGATATTCCGTATGTCACAATGTCCCCAGCAGAGTCGCCATGCTGTCGCGCCCCCTTTTTCACTCTTTGCATCGGAAAATCGGGTTTATGACATTTTGGGTATAGGACAACCCATTCCTTTCGGAAACTGGGTTTTGCATTTGAAGAGTCGCCACCTAATAATTTAAGGTACATTAGGACACCTATAAGGTTCACTTCTAAGTTTGTTTGATAACCAGAGATAGGGTAAAGGCTTGAAATTATCCCGAGGGGAATGTGTTAGGCACCCCTCAGGATCCACTAGCGTGGTTCCCGGCCAAATAGTTCTTTGTGAATTTGTGCAATTAACAAGTAAACAAATAAGGCTCAAATAAGAGGGGATTTTAATACACAAGTGTTTGGAAGTGATGAAAGTAAAACAGAGTTTGCAAAGCAATCATTAAAGGGCTGATTTTGAAAAGAAGTTACAATTCTATAAATATTTAAAGGAAAGAAAGAGGAGGGGGAGGTCCTAGGTTTATTTGCAATATGGATCATATCAATGCAATACCTGATAATCACTCCTCGAAAGACGGGCTACACGTGGTATGAGCGCACCGGTCATCATATCCAAACCTACCCTTCCCACCCCGTCGAGGTACTAAAGCGCAGATTGGTCTCGACCACTATTGCATGCTATTACCCGTCCCATTCCTATCAGTCCCGGAGGCACTTAGGACTATTTTTCCTAAAGGGGAGGGAAATTAGGTTGACTTTGAGGTTTCAAAAGGTGAAAAAGCTAGGGCGACAATCAAAACACATAGGACTGCACATTAAGGGGGAACATGTAAACACCCAAAAAGGCTCATGTATACCTCCTCAAGCAAAGCACATAAATAGCAGACTTAAACACAATCAAGGCCAGAATTTAAAGTACTAAGACAGGGGAGTTTCAGTTGTTAAAGAAGACCAATTTATTACATAACTCAGATAAGAAGTCTAAATCAGGCCTTCCTGCTGGTTGTAGCAATTACTAATTAACAAAGGCGAATTCAGTTTTATTATTGTTATCACCTAAGGCTTGCCTAGGTGTTTGGGTGAGATCCTATAAACACGATATCTATTACCAATTCAGAATGGGACAAAGCAGTAACAAATTGTAGAATAAACGATTTAAGATCCTATAGACATGTTTTCTAAATCGTATTAAGAAGAGTTAGAGAGTCGTTGAAAATTAGTTCAAAACAGTGAGAGTTAGGCTGATTTTAGACTAGACTGGTTTCAGACGATGACATCTATTATTGCTGATTTTAAATCCTATAGACATGATATCTATTATTGCTGATTTTAATTTCTATAGACATGATATCTAGTTGAACGTGAAATAAAGCAGGCAGGATTTACTTGAAATTCCTATAGGCATGATTTCTATGAAAAGGTACAGATTTTAGATGTCGGATTATAACCAATAGGATCCTAAGAACATGGTGTCTAAGCGTGGTAATAAACATGCAGTACTTAAGACAAATCCTATAGGCATGTTGTCTAAATGCAGAATTTAAAACAGGTCCTATAGACAGGTTCTCCAAATGCAGAGTTAAACATGCAAAATTTGAAGACAAGTCCTATAGGCATATTATCTAAATACTGAGTTAATCATTAACAAAAATAGGTCCTAAAGACATGATCTCTACCCCTCTAATAGTTAAGCATGCACAATTACCCAGCCCTTTTTCACTAACCAACCCCAAATGCTTATTACAAATTATTACAAACAAAATAATGAATTACATCAAAAAAAAGTAAAAAAAAAAAGAAGTTACAACGATAGGAAGGCTGATTCTGACTTCCTCTCTGAGTTATGGAACAAAACACCTCAAATGCCAACTTGTTTCAAAGCCTTTCTCAGACCTGGGTGTGTCAAAGTTCCCTAAGGGTCTCAAGGGACCCCGGGAAGTGCTTACACCCTAGTTTGCATAACCAGATAAAGATGAGTGCAGTGTGGGAGGGCCAGCCCTTATGTGTCCAAGTTCAGAGGGAGCTCATGGGTCCCAAGGCAAGGCTCACACAAGAGGGGCAGAACCTAAGTCAACGAATACAGTGGAAGTGCAGGAACAGAGATTTAAAACTGAGTGGAGAATAGAGAGGGGTAAGGGTGATTGGAAAATAGTAGTAGTACAGCCAACATTACACAGAATCAGCACTTTCATACAAAGGGGTCAGAGGTTTGGGAATTCATTGCAGGGAGTATATGACCTTAGGATTAAGACATCTGAATCTGAACACACATCTGAATATATCAAGATGTATATTAAGATATAGAAACAATTAAGACTGTTTGATTTTTAACATCTGAATGTATAAAATTTATCTTTATTTGAAAATTAATAAACATAAAATTCAAATTAAATACTAACTAATCCAATATTCTATTAATAAAATATATAATTTTTTAAAATATGATAGTTGTTGGTTGTGATGGCTAACGAGTGAATGCTGACTGGAGTCGGTGGTAGTTTTGATTGATGATGGTGGTTCGTGCTAGTAGCTAGTAGTGATTGGTAGTGGTGGCAATTATGATTGGGGATGATGGTGGTGGGTGGTGATAGTTAATAATGATGAGTGATGGTAATAGTTGTGACTGAGGAAGGTGGTGGGTAGGTGGTGGTAGGTTATAATGATGGGCAGTTCCGACTATGGTTGTTGATGGTGATGGAGTGGTCAGTTGTGGTAGTTGAGTTGGATCAGTGTTGATTGTGGGTGAGAATGCTATATGGTGGTCGGAGTGGTGGGGATAGTGGGTGGTGATGGTCGATAATGTTGGTGGCTATGACTGAGGATTATGGTAGCGCGGTGGTGGTGGAGGTGGTGGTTCTAGTGGTGGTGGTGTTGGTTGAGTATGGTGGTGGTGGTGGCATGGTGGTAGTTGATAATGGTAGGTGGTGGCGGCAGTTAATAATAAATATGTGATAGCATCTTAGTAAAATTAAGTCTCTGTTATAAATCTTAATCATACAGACCTATTCAGACCCACTAAGTGGTTGTGAAGTAAAAAAAACAAACACACTTAATGATTAAGATCTGAATAATTAAGATTCAGACTTTAAAAACAAACACACTTGATGTCTGAGATCTGCATGATTAAGATTCAGACCTCCATTAAGTGAAAACAAATGAGGCCTAAGTGCCTCCGGGACTGATAGGAATGGGACGGGTAATAGTATGCAATAGTGGTCGAGACCAATCTACGCTTTAGTACCTCGACGGGGTGGGAAGGGTAGATGTGGATATGATGACCGGTGCGCTAATACCACGTGTAGCCCCTCTCTCGAGGAGTGATTACCGGGTATTGCATTGATGTGATCCATGTTGCAAATAAACATAGGACCTCCCCCTCCTCTTTCTTTTCCTTTAACTATTTATAGAATTGTAACTTCTTTTCAAAATCAGCCCTTTAATGATTGCTTTGCAAACTCTGTTTTACTTTCATCACTTCCAAACACTTGTGCATTAAAGTCCTCTCTTATTTGTGCCTTATTTGTTTACTTGTTAATTGCACAAATTCACAAAGAACTATCTGGCCGGAAACCACACTAGTGGATCCTAACACCTTCCCCTCGGGATAATTTCAAGCCCTTACCCTATCTCTGGTTATCAAACAAACTTAGAAGTGAACCTTATAGGTTTCCTAATGCACCTTAAATCATTAGGTAGCGACTCTTCAAATGCAAAACGCAGTTCCCGAAAGGAATGAGTTGTCCTATACCCAAAATGTCATAAACCCGATTTTCCGATACAAAGAGGGAAAAAGGGGGCGCGACACTTGGTTTTGTAATTTATGACATTGATTTGACATTTATTACCTATTGTTATTTTTATCATGACACAATTAATGGCTTAATAATTGGATTTTATGATTGTTGTTGTATGTTGGCTTGCCTAGCAAGTGGGTTAGATGCCATCACAGCTTTTGGTGGGATTCTGGATCATAACAAGTTGGTATTAAAGCTCTAGGTTTTAAGGGCCTCACTAATCACAAGTAGGCCTAGTAGAGTCTTGTTGATCGATACAAAGACGTCAGTATCTATCTGCGAGAGGCTATATGGTTTTAGGAACTTTTTTTTATTCCTTATTGTGCGACTTTATTTCGATTTGAAGCTTATATATTCAATTCCTTCCTACTCATTCGTACGCGATGTTGAGTACTCAATATTAGCTGGGCACGACATATGTGATGATTCTACAGAAGCAGTGATGCCCGCAACTTCAGGGCAGACTACAATTATCGCCTTGTAGAGGGGTGTTCACTCATTTCAGCCCAATGCTTGTGTTGCCCACAAATTCAGGGTCATGCACAGTGTATTTTGATGCTCCGCACATTTATTCTCACACAGTGTTGGTGCAAAATGGTAGGGTGATTGCTTATGTGTCACGGCAGTTGGAGCCTCATGAGAAGGATTATTGGGTTCATGATTTGACTTGGAGGCGTTATCAATACAGAGTGTCATGGAGGTTTATATTGGCCATTGAAGTCTTCAGCAACTATTTAGACATGAAGATGTGAAATTGAGGCATCTAAGAGTATGGGTCATTTGGCATTTGATCCAGCAGAGGGAAGACATTTGGCTATGAATGTTTAGGCCTTGGTTTGTAGATTTGTGAGATTGGATATCGTTGATCATAGTAGAATCCTTGCTTGTATTTTTGCATAGTCTTCTTTGTTTAAGAGCATCAAAGCTCGTTGGTGTGATGATCCTTATTTACTTGACCTTAGGGGCACGTTATTTCAAGGTGGTGTTAAGGAGGTGGTCCTTAGTGATAACATTGTATTGCAGCTTTAGGGGCGGATTTGTGTTTCTAGATTTGATGGTTTGAGGGAGTTGATCCTTGAGGAGGCTTATAGTATGCAGTATTCTATTCATTCGGGTACTACAAGGATATGTCGTGATTTGGAGAAGCATTATATGTGGCATAGAGTGAGGAAGGATATTGTTGGATATGTCTGGCGGTGTTTGAATTTAGCTGGTTAGGTACAAACGTCAAAGACCGAGTGGTTTACCTCAGAAGATGGCTATACCGGAGTAGAAGTGGGACTATATCATAATGGGTTTTTGTGGTAGGATTGCCATGGATCTCGAGGAAGTTTGATGCTATTTGGGTCAGTATGGACAAATGACTAAGTCTGGATATCTTCATCTAGTGATGAATTCTTACATTTCAAGAGTTCATTTGTGGCGTAATGGGATTTTGATGTCGTAAAAGGGAATGTGAATGCTTGATTATCATCTTGGTGTGAAATATGATCTCAAGTTTTGGAGCTGTCAGTGGATCCTTCAATTGTTCATTAATGGAATGAAGTAGAATCTTACAGCCAGTGGTCGAGTGTAAACTCGAGAGGATCAATTGATCGCATAGGGTTGTATCCATGGCAAGGTCAAAGAATGATGTTGACATGATGGTACATAGGTGGGCTATCTCCTGTGAGGAGGTTGAAGGATGTATGATTTCTTATGAGGTCCCTATTAAGAGTTTTACCTTCTATCCAGTAGGATTTATGTGATACAATGTAAGTTTGGATCGCTTGAGGAATATGGCATGACTTTCACGAGGCTGAGAGTGCATTTACGCTGATGAATTGGGATGTGTTATGGATACTGCACCATAAGCTTATGAGATTCAATGGAGTAACATTGTGAGATCATGGTAGCTAGGGAGAAGCAGCCATTGTGGGTACTTAGGTTATGTGATTGTGGCTTAAAGCCAAGTAGGGGAGTCTACCATCGACGATTGGATCACTTGGTCATGTGTTGTTATAGATTCTGGACTAAGGAATGTTTGTGGATTAGTTATGACTTGAAGAGGATGACTTCGAGGATGACTCGAGCAAGAAATTGTTGTATGTGTATTGTGATTCACTTTAGTGATATATGGAGGTTGTGGAATGACTCAGGTCCAATATTCTTATGTGGAGGTAGAGTGAAAAGTAAAGGATTTGCCCGATTGCTTCTTTTTGGAGTACTCATGTGCTAACGAAGGACTAGTTTTTCGATGTGTTTGGCTATGCATTTGGGACTAGGTCAGAGTGTGTGACTCTTGAGAAGGTTCAAATGGGTTCAAGATTCAATACGTGGTATCTAAGGATTTTTGTATTTATGTGTCACTAAGTATTTGAGATTTATATTGGATTATGAAAGAAACTTGGAGTATTTCTGTATCATTATTAGCTCTATGATGCAGTGTTGAAGTGATAAAAGTAACTGCTTTGGATTCATAGAAGGTCTCTTCAGAGCAGACATTTTGGTTGAGGTACTATTAGGTGCATGACAGGGAATAAAGTGGTTTATGGTTCTTAGGACGTTGTGATTTCATGTTGTATCACTCGGGAAGAGTTTTTATTGAGGTCCATAGCGCACTGGAGAAGAGTAGTGTTGCCTTGAAGGCATGTCATGAGTAATCTGAAGAAGTTGGGTCAGAATTGCAGCGGTTGGGTCACCATGGTAATGGAAATGATCGGGTCCTTTGTTATGATAAGCTTTGCATGTGCCTGGTGGTAAGACTTTTGGGTTTGGCTGTATGCGTGACTTGGTAAATTTAGAGGGATTCAGTTCTGATGTTTTGGTTATGTGCAAATGGGTTCTAAAGAGTTTGCGATGGTTTCGACCACTTCTTTCTGCCGATGTCTTCTATGTACATGGGAAGTTTGTCCTGAATTGAGTTAAGTGGAAGGTTTCTGATTAATAAAGTATGTGTTCTACTTGCGATTCAGAGTCGATAATAGAATTCTCGTATTTTCATATAATAGCATAATAGACGCAGTAAGCCGAGTGAAATTGGGATTGAATGAACAAGGTTGCAGTTTAGTTTTATACGGAATGTCATGAGTTCTAGATAGCATGGGAGGTTTGACTTGTTTATGAGAAATCTATCACTACACATATTCAACTGAGAAGGGTGTGTATTGCAGAAGACACATCGTATTTTATTTTTCGGATACTTGACTAGTACTACAAGAATCGCGTGGTTGATAATCGTTGGTGTCCAATTTTGCTACTTGATGCGGGAGATTTATGGAAGTTTTTCTTAGGATTTGATTGTGTATGCGTGACATGGAAGTCACCTAAGTAGGGGAGTTAGAGATAAGAATTGAAGATTTTGTGTCCTTCAGGCTTAGCGATTGGACTCTCATAAAGGCAAACTATTCCTTGATTGGAATGTGGAAGTGTGTTTAGGATTTGACATCTGGTTGTATGTGTCATGGATAGGGTCACTGTGGTCTTTTGGAAGACTATATACCTACATTGGAATGATCTGAATTGGTTTGGAGGCCCCATTGAGAGGCCTAATGAGAATGTGTATTCTACACTAGATTAGGTTTGCATACCCATCGCATCATTTTGTTATGGTGTGTCTTCGGGTGGAGTGAATCTTATTCGATACTGACTTATTTCATGTGTTACTCTATTATGCTGTGATAGATTGCGAGAAGACTTGATGATTCGCACGCATGCTATGGTCCTATTTAGACCTTGTTGCGATATATGAGCGAGATGGCTCTTGAGATATTGATTTGCTTATTGCACGTTAGTCGTGCCTGCCTTTTGTAGAGCATTATGATATCTATCTCCCTACATTTATGTAATGCACTTTGCATGATTATTATTGATACACATGTGTTTGATGAGTAGGAGGATTAGGGATCTGTGGGTTTTCCCACGAGAGTGTTATGATGGATCGAGTTGCGCAACGCAATGGTATGATGTGGGGTCGGGTTCCATGCCGCAACAGTATTGTATTGGATATGATTCCTTGTGCTTTTTTCGTGTGTTTTATTTCTTCTTGGTGAGATGGTTTCATAGTGTTATGCTTTTGCTGTCTACCTGGTAAACTTGTTGGAGAGTTCTCTTTGGCTCTCTTTCCATTTTTGGTCATATTTGAGTTGTTGCTTGTTTGACGCACGCATGGGGTCGTGTGAAGATCTAGATGGCACTTGATGTGGCATGTCGGTTGAGAAGCTTGTACCGGGTGAGACGAGGTTATTGAACCTAGAATTGGTGCAATCGAATTTGAATAAGGTATTGTTTGGACGAAGACTGCTATTAATCAGTTAAGAGTTTGGAAATAGTTCTTGTCTGCGAGAGAACTCCATGACTTGTTGATTTGATGGCTGATTATGAGCTTCTACGCATTTCCTTCATCATTGGAAGTATTGCAAGTTTTGGCACGGAGTTTTATTTGATATGAGGTACATCACGGATATCGGGTTTGATAACGAGCTGTTATTGTGGGCAGAAGATATGGTTATGGGCATATGAGCTATGGGGTACATTATGTGGTTACATCATGGGAGTACATTTATGATTTGATTCAACTTGTGGGATTGGTACAGTGTATATATACATGAATTGGATCTTAGAGAGAGTTCTTGCTGTCAAAATTTGGTTCTAAGGCTTATGGATTAAAGTTGAAGGAAGAATCTTCAGTCGAAATTGTGTTAACAGACTTATATGGATTGTGGTGGCGTGGGATTACTCATGGACGTGTGTATGATGAATTTGTGCAGTTATTTGACAGCTTTGTAATGACTCTTGGCACGTTCGAGGACGAATATATGTTTAAGTGGAGGAGAATGTAATGACCTGACTGCTCGTTTCGAGATCTAGCATTCCTTTTGGTAGTTTGAAGCCTTGAGTAGCTTCATATGATGCATGATGGTGTTCGTGCGTGATTGGTTTTGAATTCAAGAGGTTTGGGAGTTGTTTGGAAGAGTGATTCTCAATTTGAAAGCTTTAAGTTGGAAGAGTTTACCAAGGTTTGATTTTGAGTAAACGATCCCGGAATCGGAATTTGATGGTTTTAATAGGCTTGTATGGTAACTTTTTACTTAGGCGTATGTTCCGATTTGGATTTGGAGGTTACTAGGAGGTTTTGGCGCTATTTGCTGAAAGTTGGTAATTTAAAGGTTTGGAGAGTTCATAGGTTTGATTGGGAGATGACTTCGGTGTTATCGGACTCCAGTTGTGGTTTTGAGACCTTGTATAGGTTCACTTAATTTATTGGAACTTGTGTGCAAAGTTTAATTGTGATCCATAATGTTTAAGTGTGATTCAGGCGTGCTTGGCGAAGTTAGAATGTTTAAAACATAAGAGAATGATTTGATCTTCAATTCTTGGTTTGATGTTATTTGTGGTGCTTCGAGCCTTTTGGTAAGTTTGATTAATGTAGTTGTACTTGTTAGTACGATTGGATGAGGTTCCGATGGGCTCGAGTGTGTTTTGGGTTATTGGTTGAGAGACTCGTTAAGGATTTGGAGTTTGACCACGGTCGACATCGGGTTAGGACGACTTTTTTTTGGTGTTTTCAGTGCGGCGAGCAGGTTTGTAGCGTATTTTATGATTGTAATGCATATATGGTTTGTGTCCGAGAAGTTCCATATGAGTTTCAGGTGCTAAAACTAAGATTTCGCAACTACTGAATTTTCTGGTGCAATAATTCTGAAAATACCGGTTATGTCCCTAAGTTCGCCCATAAATTTCAGACTTCTTTTAAGACATTAAAATATCATATCTCTCTCATTTCAAGGCCAATTTGGGTGATTCAAAAGGCTATCTTGGGTAAAATCTTGCATATATTATATTAGGCTTATCAAAGATGAGTTTTGGGATTGTCTAGCATCTAATTCAGATTGGGACAACTGCTGGATTTTTTTACTTGTCTCAAAATTTAGTCACTTTTTTCTCTCAAAGTTTGGAGCTCGGGAACAGACGATTTTTTAGGAGATTTTTATCACTACTTTGTGGAAGTAATTCCTACTTGGATTTGATTATAATTCTTGATTCCCCATGGATTTATACGCTTGGAACATGTGTTATTAAATAGGAATTTGGGGGTTTGTCTACAATTTAAGGGAGTATAAATTGAGGATTTGGGAGTCAATTTGGGCCAGGTTTTGGAATCTAATCACATATTTGAACTCGTGAGATTATGGATAGTTGAGATATACCCCTAGACTTGGGTTCTGATCATGTGGGCCCATATGTATTTTGTTGACCTATGGGGATTTGATTAAGGATTGAAGCTTTACTGTTTGAAATTGATTCATATGACTTTGTTTGACGTTATTGAGTTATATGTGGCTAGATTCGGGACGTTTTGTGTTGTATTTGAACAAAAAGGTGGTTCGTTGTTGATTTAAAGCTTACCGGATAGAGGTAAGTCTCTTGTTCATCCTTGTAAGAGGGAATTCTCCCCACAAGTGATCTATTTTCTACATTTTGCTTGACTAAGAGCCACGTATATGTGAGGTAAGGAGGGTATATGCTTAGCTGGATTTTGACCATGTACGGTAGAATTTGGCTTATGATTATGCCTTGTTTTGACTATGTTAATTTGTTATCCCAAATCCTATCCCGTTTTTTGAAGATGTAATCATCCCAACTCTACTATTCCACAAAATAAAAGGAATGCCTTTGAATCCCATATCAAACATGCTACAAGATCGAGTTAACACATAAAGCAAACTCTTCATATTCAGGTGGTATAACTGCCATCCCCTATATTCTCTTCTTCGGACATGATTACATTGAAATTACCTCCCACAAACCAAGGAAATTCCATGTCACTATCCAAATAATATAAGTTATCCCGAAGTGACATCCTCTTCAAAGCATCGCATTTGGCATATAGAAGAGTAGCAATAATGTCTTTGCCAATATCCTGATGAAGCAGCTTCAGAGTAGCTTGTTGGTCACTGTCCATCATTGCCTCCCACTGAACTGCAAGATCAATGAAGATCCAAATTTTATCATTCACATTATCCAAAGTGGATTCCATCCCTGTCTCCTCCTATATCTTTAGAAGTGTCTAACATTCTAAAAAGGTTGTATGACTCCCATTATCTAAAACATATGTTGTCTTCTTAACCTGGTAAGTCTTTCAAAGGCCTGTTGTGGATTAACAGACCTAATATTCCATATAAGAGACTTAATCACTCGTTATCCTTAGAAGCTCTCTTGGGTTGAGTTCTCTTTGATTGAGTTGAGTCTTGAGTATGGTCTTGGTTCTTATTTTGGTTCTTCTTCTTCCCCTTCTTACCATCCTTTGCCTTAGCTCTAGATGATAAATCATCATCTTTAGTTACCTGTTTGAAATTAGTTGCAGTATATTCATCCTTCTGCTCATCTTCAATTACTTTTTGCTCTACCTTGGTCTTCTAAAATATCTTCTATAGTAATATTGCGTGTAACGATGTCTTGTAGGACCTGATTAAGAGAAGGTATAGGCATGCACATTAACCTTCAGTTGTAGATTCTGACCAGTCTCAAAACCATGAGGTGTAGGTATCTGATGATAGGCTATAATTATATATTTTAGTCGCTTATTACACTCAAATTTATTACACTTTTGAGCTTTAATCGCTAGTGTTTTGCACTAATTGTGTGTTTTATGCCTTGTAGGAGTGATTCCGAGCTATATAGATGTTATGGAATGAATTCAAGTTTGGAGCTTTGAAGTCTGAGTAAAAGTCCAAGGAATTAAGCCAGGATCGTGTCAGGGGTCAACTTTGATAGTTAAGAACTAACGAAGACTCGAGTAGGCATATTGCGCACTGTATAGTACAATAGACATAACTCTTTGCTCAAAACTCCATTTAGACTATATAATATATGGTTGGAAAGCTAACTCAAAGGGCTACAACGTTCATATTTTACGTTTTTCCAAATTCCAAATGGAACAGGGTGAATCACGTAGTCAAAACCGCGATCACGGACCTGGTCGCGGACTGAGGCAGTGCACTTGTTAATATGCGAGGCCACTAGCGCGGTCACTAGCCGCCCGCGCTAGTCCAAGCCTGGAAACTTGTCCTTTTTCACATTGGAGAAGGTATAATTGTTTGGGCCCAACCCTACTTGGTATATATACACGGAAAACGTTGAGGAGGTTGGATAGATTTGAGACACAGATTCGACCTAAGGAGGCAGAGACACAATAGGAGCAAGGGGGGGAATTCTTCTACAAGTTTTTCCTTCTTCTTCCTATTCTTCTTACTATAGATCGTGTGGTAGAGCTCACTTATAAGAATTCAGACTCCTAACTTCCATTCGCAATAAGACGATACCTACATCCAGAAAGACGGGTACTAAGAGATATAGCTATGGAAGAGTTGAGTCAGAAGAAATCAATTTTTCATGATGCTTACGATAAGTAAATGTAAGGCTTTCAGTAGATCATATGTGTACAAGACGTATAAGACTCTTGATAAGGAGCTTTAAGGCAAGAATATCTATCCACCTTTATGGTGAAAGACAATGAGAGATTCCGAAGATAAACACAAGTTTCAAGAAGCAAAAGAAGCAAGGTGAAGAAGGGTACGAGGCGCCCAGTTAATGAAGGTTAACAGTATTTACAACTCAGACAGAGGAATATAAGCCATTTGAGTTACCTTGAACAGTAACAGAGGTATGTACAATTGGCCACACCGATCTACGTTATGCTCTGTCAGAGCTAACAAATATGGTTTAAGAGAAGGACATAATATCACGATCTGGCTAGGGTTAGAGTGACCCAAAATGGTGGATGAATTGTTTGCGTTAGTTGACATTGCCGAAGGATATTGCAAACGTGTTAATATATCTCCCTGTGAGACACCCATATGGTTCACTATAAAATAGTAAAGCTATATATGAGTACTACGAAGATAGGCACTAAAAGCCTGGAAGGGATAAATATTACCTTAGTGTGACTCTCGTCCCTAGTAGAGCGAGGACATTGAGAAACCCAAAGAGCCGATGAATGAAGCAAGGGGAGCTAAAAGCAAAAGAATATCTTGCTGAAGTTCTCACAAGAAAAGGGATATGTAGAAATATTAACAGAGTAATGAGAAGAGAGATAAGGAAGAATTATGAGTTAGATGTGAAACATGGATGACAACGATGGAAAAATAAAATGAAATGACATTATTACATAGTTGATAATCGAGGGAAGGAAAAAAATAAGAGGTGCCAGGCCTGGAGACAACAAAGAGTATATGCCATACAGTCACATCCTCATTTCGAGAAACAAGTTCGCGACTCTAATGTGATTAACAGACGGGAATGTTAGACTCTAGAGTAATAGAAATCAGTATGGACTAGTGAACAGGATAACCTAAACATGAACTAGGAACTGAGTGATTTGATAATGGTCAGCATCATGAAAATTTCAGATTGCATTTCGGTGATAATAGAATGGACAATAGAAGGAGATTCATAAGAAATCCAGAGAATGGTCATTCAGGAATATGCTTCCCTAAAGAAGGCAATGTGAGCAAAGTTAAGCTTAAAGGACTGTATATGCCAGTTATACTAAGTGTCACCATTACGAGTGAGGAATTTTGTTATCCTTGGTATAGAAGGATTACCGCAAGGTGAGTAAGGGTCATTGATGATGCAAAAGGATGCCAAAGATAGAGAGGGAAAACATCTATAGGCAGGTCGTCGTAGCTCCAAGTCATAGTACTCCCCTAAAGGGGGGGGGAATATGGAGTGATGTGGCATTAAGTTAGAATTAAGTGGTTCTAGTAATTATGGAATGGGAAAGGTAGAATGCGATAAAAATGAGAAAGGGATGAGATTTCACTTATTCAAAGCTTATAGATATGCTATGATTCCAGAACATTATGCAAATACGATGTCAAGGAAAGGAAGTAAGGGTCTCTGCCCGTGATGTTATTGATAGGTAAGGAGCAGTACATGAGGTAAGTTAAGACAAGGAAATAACCCAAGAAAGATCACGCAGAATATGGATATGAGAATGGGCCGACAAATAGTTAGTAGTTGATTCAGGAAGAGACTAGTCATGACTAGACAAGAAGTTACAGACAAATCAGCAGATCATGCAAGATAAATGTAGTAAACCCCAACATGGAGAATTCAACCTCGCGGTAATGTCATTATAATACTTGAGATATATTCAAATAGGAGTCGGAGTAGTTAAAGGTACTGTATAAGTGTTATGGGAATAAAAGAAAGTGCCACCGGGAAGGCAGTAAAAATATCAATTCAGAAGCAACCCTACAAGCACAAAGGCACGGAGGTAAGCAACTACGGATGATTATAGGCAAGGAAGGACATCAAAAGGTCCGCAAAATAAGCTCACAGCTTTACAAGAGTCAAGGGGTATCCCTAAGTACTACAACAAAAGACTAGCTGAGGAAATAAGGAAGAAGGCTTCAACCTAAGCACAACGACCTAAAGAGGAAATGGTCATGAAAAAACAGTCTCACAACAACATTATAAGCACTCCAAAGGAAAGTGGCACCTACCGTGGTTAATGAACGGGAAGTAAAATTAAAAGTAATACTCGAGATCATATGAGTTGCACGAAAACTCTAGCATGTGTGGGCACTAAAATAAGCTAAGTACGGATGCAACAAGGGGCAAAAAGGCCAGGAAAAGTAATAGCCTACATTCAAAGAAAGCTAAGATGGAACGAAAGAAATTAGTCGATCAATGATCCAAAGTTGGTTACGTTATGAACGCACTTAAGGGTTCAGAATTTTATACATGCAGCATATACAGTCGTAGAAGATTCTGGTATACGTTAAAAGGAAGAATTGAGCCCAGGTCATAAATGAAGGATTAAATTGTTAAAGGATTGTATCATGCATATTCCTCAGCGCCCATGAAAGGCTAGAAAGAATAACTGATACCATGAACCACAGATAGGGAGATAACTTAAGCCGACATAAAGGCCGATCAGAAGAAGGAGGAAACTAAAGAGTTACATTAACGAAGTAAATTAGGAATCCGATTATTAGACACAGAAGTTACAGGAATCATGATTGAGAACATAGCAGAATCACTCTTAGTATTAGAGGTGCAAGAGAGATAGCACTATAACCATATTCTATAACGGCTCTACGGTAAAGCCAGATAGAAAAATACCAGCCTCATAAGAATTCAGCATGGAGCTCCCACCGGATTGTATAGCCACCAGAGGTGAAATTATTATAATAGAGCTTCAAATGGTGGATATGATTTATACCTATGTGGGAGGGAGGTTATGAAAGAGAAATAGAAGGATATGTGATGATATTTTGAAGTAAGTAAGGCAAAGGTGAACTATGTACGAAATACTCAAGTATAGAAGGATGAGAATGGTCCATACTTCGGGTAAAAGACTAGAAGCGCTGGGATTCAGTATCCAGGAATGATAGCAGCATCGTTAGTGGCATACCTTCCAGCCTATGGTTTCTAAGTACCGAATGGTCTAATTAGAGAGTAAAAGAGGAGTTAGAGACGATGCGATGTCTCGCTTGATGTTCCAAAAAAACCATAATGAAATTGATCGCAAGCTAAAGTATGATAGAACGACAAGGTTTTAGAAAGAATAGAGTAAGGATAAGAAGAAGGCAAGTGAGAAGGTGACAAAAATAGATAAGTCCTCGGGATTAAGCCCGTGAAAACATAGGAGCTGATGGTTCCTCTAAGTTATAGAAAGCCCAATATAGCATGAATTAACTCAAAAGAGTCTAAGACTAGTAGCATTTAGAAGAGATGGGATGCTGCCCTGGTATCCGAATGAGGATGTAATTGTGATAAATAAAGGATGACCTTTGGGCCTTCGCTTGAGTAATGATTTGAAAAAAAAGGGAAAAGAGGATTTCATGAATTTTAAGGGACTAAAATACCCGTATAAGGTGAGTCACGTTGGGATGCTATAAAGTGTGGTTATGAAACTATAGTATCATCCCTAGGTGGATCAATCTAATTACTCCAGATGTCCCCGATGAGATGCAAGCCCTAGCGGCGGTGTTAGATAAAAGATCAAGTTATCAGTGCTAGATGATGAATCAACATTAATGTGAATCAACAATAAATGAATAAAAGTTCAACAGTATGAGATGAGATTAGACCATCAGTCTTAAGGATAAGCAACGAGAGTAACTTGGAGTTGGTTGTAGACCTCAGTAACGATAAATTGAAGTAAGAATTATGGTATAGTGTGACCTACGTAGATGCAGTAGAGTCATACGAATGGATAATCGGGTCTATGAAATAAGATATAGCCATATTCGCAAGTTCTACAAAGTACCGAGCAAAGAACTTCAGTACACCTATAGATGCCCAGAGAGGAATCCTATTAAGCCTCGTATATGTTTACAAAGTAAGGACTAGATATTGGCTAAAAGCTGGAGGAAAAAGGAGAGAAGAGTCGCATAGGCATACTTACAAGGTCAGTATCGTGGAGGCTGCATAATAGGAGGTAGCAACAGTTACGAGATTAGAAGGAAGTCGATCACAAGTCCTGGCATGGGAAAGAGGCCTAAAGGGGGGAATGCTCTGGCCTTTGGATTTATTCAAAGAACAGTTGCCTAAATGAAAAGGAAAATATTATATTATTCGCAAGAGCTATGGGTTATGAAAATGATAAGTACATCAGCCAACATTTGCAGACGTATGTTCTAAAGGGGGAATGATGTTATGCCCCGCAATATTACGTCGATATTACGTCCTGCAGTATTATATTAGATGATGTTACGCTTTGCAGTATTAAATTACGACGATGTCGCACCCTGTAGTATTGTACGTTGAATTTGTCATAAGGTAATTGACATCAGTCCAAGGAAAAGATTATTTGGAGATTATAAGGATTATGCTATTTCACAAGTGATGAGTAAATTCGTGAAGGTGAAAGGGGAAGCAAGTCAAAGAAAATGAATTCGTCAAAGTTTGGCATGTGGGGATAAAATATGGGCCGAGCGTTAATACCCGATATTTACGGACTAGTACCATACAAGGTACCATATGACCATGATAGTGGGATATATAAAGTGTATTAAAAATAAATATAATTTTAAGTAATTTGAGATAATTTTTAATTATGCGGGTAATTGATTAATTACCCGGTAATGGGATATTACGTAATTAAATTAATTGAAAAACTTTGGATAAAGATGGAAAGAGTGACGTGGCAGCAAGCCACATTCTAATCAAATGACTAAGAGTCATTTGAGATTAGGTGGCACCAAAATAGATTAGTTATGATACACTTCAAAGTCACCTAATATATTACTTTAATCTAAGACTTTCTTCAATCCAAGACTTTCAATATAGCACTTAAGATTTTCAATTCAGACACAAAACAGGCGTGAACCTTAGCATATTAATAACGAGATTTCTTCTACCAAAATTCAATGAGAATTAATATTAGAAGCTTAACGACGTAAAAATTCTGTGGTTCTAAAGGAGTACGGTGCAACCTTTTCCAAGAATATCATACGGATTTTTCCCTACGCCAGGCATGTTAAGGCTAAGCCCTTATTTCATTTTGCCTGATCTCATCATTACACAAGTTTGATAACGAGGCATAAAGAAAAATTCATATCACGGAATTTACGTATATTTTGCTAGTCTCGCAAGTTATGTATATTTTCCTAGTTCTGTAAGTTACAATATTCTCCTTATCGGGACTTCATATTCAATTGAGTATTTCCTTCTTCCATTCAAGAGAGACAGAGAGTTTATATATACAATATTACAGAATTTTCATTACCATCGAGCTATAATCGATGGGCAGGCACCTATTGGGCAACCTCTATTAAGATGGTAAGTTATATACCGAGCCTGCTGTGGCCGAGCGCCTATGAGCGAGCCCTGTTGGTCGAGATACAGAGCCAAGTATGGCCGAGCACCTATGAGTGAGCCTACTCCGGCAGAGCAGTTATATATATATGTACCGAGCCTTATTAGCCCGGATAGCTATTTTACTTACTATATTGAGAGAGTTGAATCAGTATCAGCAGGTAAGCATATCTTTAGATTATCTTTGACTCCCAGTTGCTTTCAGTTATTATATTATCAGTTCAGTATATTCCTTACATACTCGGTACATTATTTCGTACTGATGTCCCTTTTCTGGGGGCGCTGCATTTCATGCGTGCAAGTTTTGACGGACAGACGGGTAGACCTCCTCATTACGTGTTTCCCGAGTTCAGCTTGATCGGTAAGCTCCATTCCTTTTGGAGTTGTCGGGTCTAGAACCATATGTACATCTTGTATATATATATATATATGTATATATGTTATGAGTAAGTCAGGGAGCTGTTCCGACCATAGTATATCCATCAGTAGAGGCTTGTAGACATATCCTGTCGGTTAGTGCAGTATGTTGGGCTTGCAGGCTTTATATGCATATTTGGTTGGTTTGTCAACTGTAATGATTATGACGACCTTGTCGGCCTAGTTTTATATTGATACCTAGTCAGCATTCGCAATTGTCTTGCAATGTGGCCCATGACCAAAGTATGATATCATATGTTCAGAGTCCCTTAGTTGCAAGTTGATACGCAAGGATAGGTGAGGCACTAGGTTCCTGTCTCATCCTTAGGTTCGGGGCGTGACAGGATAGGCCTAGTTACAAAGGAAACTCTGGCGAAATTTTTGGAAATTCAGGGAGTAAGCCAAATATAGGGTTGCTGGTGTGTGGTGTGGAAAACTGAATTGCATAAGGTGTTGCTAAGTGAACCTTGAACCTCATTCGAGGACGAATTATCTTAAGCGCGGGAGGATGTAAGGCCCCGTAAAATGTTTAGCACAAGTGTGTGTTTTTGCGGCCCATTATGCAGCCGCATAATTACTCTGCGGGCCACATTTTGGCCGCAGAGTGAGGTAGTCTTTTTGGCCAATTTTGAGATCTGTTTCGCGGCCAATTGTGCGACCGCATAACCATTACACGGGCCGCACTTTGGCCACATAATCATTCTTGTACTTTTGTGAAAGGAAGTTCTGCGGTGCGTTATGCAATCGTAGAACAGGTCTGCGGACCGCATAGTGGCCGCAGACTAAGGCAAAAAATTTTAGTCCCTCATGGCCGCATTCCGCGGTTATTCCGCAGACCGCATAGCAGTTATGCGATCGTGTGTCGGGGCTCCAAATTTCTAAATTTTATACCCGATCCCATGCCGTTAAAACATATGTTATGGTTCATTTTGAGCATATTTCTGATGCCTTAGAGTGAGAGAAAGAGTCCTAGAGTGAGAGAGTGATCTCCATCTAAATTATTCCTCAATTCTAGCATAAAACCTTGAAGATTGTCACGTAAAGTTTCCCTAAGTCTTCACCTTAAAGGTAAGAATTTATGCCCCAGCTCTTAATTTCAAAATTTCTACTAAAATGGGTATTTAGCAATATGGTTCATGGGCTTGAGGGTTGGTTGTTTTGCATGCATGGGTGGTGAAAGAATGTAGGAAGAATGTGAATTAAAAATGGTAAAGGATGTGTTTACTGTGAAAATGGTAATAACAATTAAATTTGGTTATGGGATTCTAAAAATACGTGATCTATTTTTATGCTGGTTGCTAAGAAGTTCATGCTATGTGTGAGACGTAGAAACGAGATAAGAGTTAGGAATAAGGTGATAACCAAACCGATAGGTTAACAATCGGGGCGTTGATCAAACGGAATCGTTGTCGATTGGGGTCTCGAGCTTGCCTATTCGAGGGCCTCGGGGTCGAGTCTGAAGCTCGGATGGGAGCTATCGAGGGTGGTCGATGGGGAATAACAGTTACAAACAAATCAATGGCAGCTCTTTATGGCCAATAATAAGCAATAAATGATGAACAACGAATTGAAAACAATAAATATTAGCAATAAATGAGATAACGAGACCAAGAGAAAGTGTTAGAGAGCAGAGAGAATGTTCTAGTATATTTAGTATGGAGTCACCAGATCTGTACAAAATGACAAGGATCCCCTTTATATATGAGGGGAATCCCCACATAGTACAAAATGCATTAATTACAAAGATATGGAGATGGGACAGCTAGATGACGCCCTCATTCAGGTTTAGAGTAGCCCACCAGACTTTGTCAGCCCTAGCTGTGTGCCTTGGGAACTCCACATTTCTACCATAGCCGGGGTCAACATTGTCCCAAGGTCAAGCGTCGACGAACCTCGCGGGAGAAAACTCGACCGTAGCCTTGTAGCCTCGAGCCTTCGAGATGATCTTCTAAGGTGCCTCGATGACGAGGAATTGGACTCCGATATCACCGTATACAGATAGTCCCCACGTTTCTTGGAGAGAAGCGGTTAGAAACGATTTTGACATCCCACTCTTTGGACTTCCCGTGATGATGTCACATTGATGATATCACACTTTTGACGTGAGCCTTCGCGGTAACCGGGGCATCCCATGGACTTTTCTTTTCGGCGTCATTCAATGCGCTGCCGATTCCCATTCTTCAAAGCGATAAAATCGCTATCGATTCAGTTTTGAATAACGCATTGATTGCGCCTGTCAATCCGTCTTTCAAAGGCATTGATGGCGTTGTCGGTTGCATTTTTCATAAGGGTATTGATTGCGCCCGCCGGTCACTCTGCCCTTTTTCTATAAATAGGGCTTTCTGGAGCCAATTCCTTATTCAAGTGTTCTTCAATCAGCCTTTCTCCCATTTCTTCTCTCCATCCTCATCCACTGTCGTTTCCTATGTCTGAGGCCTGTGGACTCAAAGTTTCCTAGCGGCGTTCTTATCAGCTATACCATGACCTTTTCCCAGGGCCCCTCCTTATCCAGCGAGATTGCACCAACTTGTTGTTGTTACTGTTGTCGTCGTTGGGTCGAGACGAGGAGATAGGGAGGCCGATCTCTTGTCTTGGGAAGGTGTTTGGACTATACACCGCTGCTCATAAGGGCGTTCGGATTATACATCGCTGCTCACCCTCCTACCCTGGCCTGATGTGGCACTTCACCCCTTTTGCTTTCCGTGGGGTGAAGTGGTACCTCTGGCCGGTAGTTTGCACGGCACAATATCCCAAGAAGTGGACTTAAAGTAGCCCTGCAAGTGAGGCCGACGCCCGCCAAGTCTTCTACTGGGTCGTGATCTTCCTGGCCTGGGGAAAGCCTTTGCTCTTTGGCGGGCTATAGCGTTTTTTCATCCCTTTCTGCTCCTCCCACTTTATCTTCTTCATCTTCTCCCTTGAAGATGCTACTTTTGGAGACCGAGATGAGACCGTTGAGGAAGCGATTGTCGTGCCCCCTTTTTTCCTCCGCGGAGAAAGTCCGGGTTTCGACGTTCATAGGGGTAATAACTCATTTCCTTTTGGGATTTGGGTATTTGAAGAGTCCCCACCTAACGAATTATGGTGCATTAGGGCACCTTGCGCAATTAACTCATGGACTAGTTTGCATTACCAGAGATTCAGGGTAAAGGCTCAAAATAACCTTGAGGGGAAGGTGTTAGGCACCTTTGCGGTCCACAACGGTGGGTCCCGGCCGAACTTATACTTATGAATTAGTCCTTTAATAAATAAGTAGTTGAAACACATAATTGCCAATAAAGCATGTTGGACATTGTATGAATCAAACAATAAGACAAAGAATTTGAACAAGTTGTGTACATATAAAAAAAAGTAAAGTTTTAGTTAGGAAGGAGGGGTCCTAGGTTGGTTAGCCTAAAGGATCACCCCATGCAATGCCCGGCAAACACTCCTCGATGAGGGGCTACACGTGACATTAACGCGTAGTCATCATATGCCGTTCTACCCAAGTCCCTCCCCTTGGCCATATCCTAAAGCATTCTAGTAACCTTGACACTGTCCTATGCATGCACTACCCGTCCCTTCCTCGTGGCCCAGGAGGTATTTTAGGACCTCTATTCTTTGGACAGCTCTGGACTTTCCTAAGGTTTTAAAGGATAATCTAGGCGACAATCAAGAATAGTTAGGACTGCATTTAAAGAAACAAGTTATAGGCTCACAGTTGCCTCCTCAAACATAACAAATAAGTGCACGTCTTCAAACAACATTCAAATAATTAAGAGAAAAATCCCAGAACATGATATCTAGGTGGGCAGGGGTTATATGGTGTTGAATTAGGACAATATGTAAAAGATCTTATTTAACTTGCCTACAGATTAAACCTGTTAAATCTGGACAGCTTTAAGTAGTAAAAATACAATTTCAGAGTTGCAGAATTTAACATCGCCCTATAGGCTTGCCTAAACGCAGAACAGTGACATCCTAAGAGCATGATAACTACGTTGATGTAGTAGAACAGTGAAGAGTTTTAAAATGGATTCTTGAGTTCCTATAGGCATGTTGTCTAGTGATTGCAAATTAAGGCAATGTTCGGAAAAAAAAGAAATTCATTTAAAGAAACACACAATTGTTTAGGCCAATTTCAAGCAAACTAACATGAATTAGACCGACTTGTTTAAACTAAGTTGATTTTAAGTTCTATAAGCAGAATTTCTGATTCTTAATTCCTATAAGCATTGTATCTAATTGTTAAGAGATGATGTCAGTGAGAGAAATGTAAATACATGCAGTAGCAGAAGTTGAACTCAATCATTTTACACTCTATAGGCATGGTATCTACTTATGAAGGTTATTTTAACCCTATAGACATGGTTTCTGATATTGAATCCCTTTAAATCCTATAGGCATGGTTTCTAGCATGGTAAAGCAAATATAGCAAGTACATCAACACTATCCTATAGGCACATGGTATATACCCGAGTTACCCCACAGATATGTAACTACCCACCCCTTTTCACTTATCACCCCAATGTCGTTTAAAAATAATTATTACAGACCAACTGAATAAATTACATAAACAATAAAGAGAAGAAGAAGTTAACTATATGGAGCCTGAAGTAGGCCCAAATGACTTCTCCAAGCCTCCACTAGCCTCAAATGCCAAGGTTCCATTGACAGTATCATTGTCTAGGTGCGTCAGAGTTCCCTAAGGATCTCAAGGATCCCGGGCAGTGCTCACACCTAGACTTTATAACTAGAACTGAGTAAGTGCAGTGTGGAAGAGCCAGCTCTAGTGCATCAGTGTTCAGAGGGATCTCATAGGGATCCCAAGACAGTCATACACTGGAGAGCTAGAACTTAAGGACCTAAGAGTAGAGTGAGAGTGCTTGACATAGTTTTGAAAAGGTTTTAATAGGAAAGCAGTATTTGAAAAGACTCAGTTGAAGTAGTTTTATAAATAGGAAAATTGTTCAGTAAAATAGTTTTTGACAAGAGTTGTATAATCACACAAACAACAGATCAAACATAGAGCCAAAACAGGTTCAGCAACACTCAAATAACAAACCTTCACACAGGGGTAATTGGGGGTGGGAACACACAATACAAATAAATAGAAGTCTTTGCAATTAAAGGGGTAGCTAACAGTGCAAATAGTAATACATGGATCAAGGGGTGCCAATTAGAACATAGTTATAGAATCAGAGGTGCTTTAGGGGTTCATGGGATTAGGGATAGCTAATGATACGATGCAGTAAGAATTTCAGAGCCAACATAGAACCAAACAACTTAGGGTAACAACATTGCTTTGAAAAGAAAGGATCATACTAGAGACTAAATAGAAAGTAAACCAACATTCAAAAATAGGGTAGAGTCAAATTTAAACAGACTACAAGTTCATAAGACATGCTTATCCTAGAAGTCATAAGACATAACTAGGGGAAGTAATAGGTCAATTACATGTTGAACAGCAGAACAATAGATAGAAACAGATTAGGAATATAATGAACTGAAGCAGTATGAAACACATTGGTTTGAGAGCTTGAATTTAAAAATCAGAACATACCAGTAAAGAGAGTAAACGAAAGGTAGAGAACATGATAGTGCAATAATTAGCCTTGGCATACAGCCGGCTAATTTAGTAACAATGGTAAGTAACAAGGAAAGCAGAAGAGCCTTTTAGTGTATGAGAGATGTCAACTCCTATCCTTAGACTGTAGAAGAGAGAAATATATATAGTAGTTTGAAAACTAGGTAAATAAGGTAAGAATTTTAAATTATTCAGTAATTATAGAACTCAGAGTAAAATCAATTCGAGTCCTCCCTTAAATAAGGGAATTAATTCAAACGGTAAAGAACATGTGATAAATAAGGAAAGAAATCATACATAGCTGGAGTATAACAAATAAGGAAAGTCTTCAAACTGTGCAAGTATAGAACAGGTAAGTAGGGCTAGGTTCAAAAAATTCTAGTTAAGGAAATAATCAGAAAGAATCAAGTAACAATGCAGACAAGGTAAGGGAAAGTTAATTAAGGCAAGCAGATCAATCAAATTGAGTAGAAAGGTAGAATCGAAGGTTTAAGGGAAAGTGTTCAAATCAACCCAGGAAATAAGAATTCTGAATATTACATAGCTCAATCAAAGAGAAGGTCATGAAAAGAGTCAGCATGCTTAGCATATAATTAAGGTAAAACATGGACAGTAAGGAATCGACACATTACTCTAGGAAAATAAAAGTTAAACAATACTGATTCAATGAGAAAGATGCAGGTCTTGATGTGATCAGTCAAGATGAACACAAGCACATAGAGTCAGTGAAAGCTTAGACTAAGAAACTCAGTAGAAGCATATCAAGACAAGACAGTCACGAGAAATCACAAATAATTCAAAACGAGAACCGGTCAGTCATGCTAATACTCAAAAACCAAACGAACAACCCTAAAAAATTAGGGCTTTCAGCATAGGCGATTTAAAGCTGTAGTAGACTCATAGAATCAGTCAAAATATGTGAGAAATAGAAGTTTAATCACAAAGAATCATTTGAACAAAGTTTTAAAAGAAATTCCGAAAACCGTAGTTTTAGAAAAGGTGAAGAAATCATTTGAAATCAAACGATTCTTGTAAAGAATCTCAAGGCTATTGTAAAACACTCAAGATACAAACTCAAATCGTCCTACATCTGTACAGATCTAGGAGGTATAGAAAAGAAATTAGGGTTTCAAAGAGACCCATACAGAGATGAAGAAACCTGTCTAGAAACCCATAGATCGTAGCAAATATAGAACGATTTCGCTTGAAATCACACTGGAATGGCCAGGAACAGGCAGGAGATGAACCCTAGATGCAAGTCGGCATGGCCCTGGTCCCTTGAGGGCCTTAGAGAAGGCAAGAATAACATGAGAGAAGCCATTGGAGGCCTGAGAGATAATGAGAGGTCACCGGAGATGGCCGAAGATGGGAGGTCGGCGTTTGAAGATTAGGGTTTAGGTTGAGAGTGTTCTGAGAGCAGAGAGGATTTTAGGGCGGCAGAGAAGGTGGTGAAATGAATTAGGTTTGGGGGGTATAGGCTAGTTTGATTAGGAAAGGGTGAACCTGGGCCGTTGGTCTCGGAGATCAACGGTCAAGATTAGGGGGGCCTGGGTCGGGTAAAATGTCTTTGGGGCCTGGGTCGGGTAATTTAAGTAGAAATCGGGCTGGGTATTAGCATTGGGTTGGGTTGAATTTAGGCTGAAATTGAAATAAACTAGGCTAAGTTTTAAATAGCCATTTTCAGTGTTATACAATTTATAAAACGGGCACGAGATGCGAAAGCGGCTATAGTGAGCGGTTAAGGTCCGAGATAGTTGAAAGAACTGGAGCGAGATCGCTCCTGATAGGATGGCATTTTCTTACTGGTCACCTGCAGATAAAAGATGCTACGAACATGTACTTGTGAAAATTAAAACATGATGCAGATTCCCTTTTGGACCATAAAGGTTGTCTTTGGACGGTTAAAGATGACGTCCTTGGACCATGACGTCCTAGGCCATGAATTGTTTAGTGAGGGATTCGCAGGCCATGAAATGATGTTCTCGGGCCATGACAAATGTTGCCTTCGAACTATGACGCCTTTGAATAATGATATGCAAATTTGAGAGATCCTCAGGACATGGCATGGTGTCTTCCGGCTATGAGGATGATGCCTTTTAGACTATGACGCCTTTGGATAGATTGGCGATATTTCAGCCCATGAGATGCAATAATATGATGTTAACAAGACAAGGCTTAGTATTGTGAAATGAAGGCAGAGCTTAGCCCGATAGAAAAGCAAATAGATGGTACTAGAAATAGAGCAATATTTGTGCAAGGAGGGACAGTGCTTAGTCCCATACAGATAAAGAGGCAAGGATTAGCCTCATGCAAATGTGGAGGCAGGGATTAGCCTCATGCAAATGGTGAGGCAAGGATTAGCCTCATCCAATTAGGGAGGCAAGGATTAGCCTCATGCAAATGTGGACGCAGGGATTAGCCTCATGCAAATGTGGAGGCAAGGATTAGCCTCATGCAATTATGGAGGCGGGGATTAGCCTCATGCAGATAGGAAGGCAAGGATTAGCCATATGCAAATAGGGAGGCAAGGATTAGCCTTATGCAGATAGGGAGGCAGGGATTAGCCTCATGCAAATAGGGGAGGCAGGGATTAGCCTCATGCAAATGCGGAGGCAAGGATTAGCCTCATGCAGGTGGGAAGGCAAGGATTAGACTTATGCAAATAGGGAGGCAAGGATTAGCCTCATGCAGGTGGGAAGGCCAGGATTAGCCTTATGCAAATAGGGAGGCAAGGATTAGCCATATGCAGACAGGAAGGCAAGGATTAGCCTTATGCAAATAGGGAGGCAAGGATTAGCCTCATGCAGATGGGGAGGAAAGGATTAGCCTCATGCAGATGGGAAGGCAGGGATCAGCCTTATGCAAATAGGGAGGCACGGATTAGCCTTATGCAGATAGGGAGGCAGGTATTAGCCTCATGCAGATAGGGGAGGCAGGGATTAGCCTCATGCAAATGTGGAGGCAGGGATTAGTGTCACGCCCCAACCTCGGGAGGCGCGACCGGCGCTCAATTGAGTGAACCCAACTGAGCAAGCCTTATCAACACTTCTGCCCGATTCAATATGAATAAGGAAACCATACCTTCATTTATTTAGATAAGGAATGATAGTACATTCAACATTGTTAGTTCATTTTATATCACA
Source organism: Nicotiana attenuata (assembly GCF_001879085.1). Taxonomy (NCBI): domain Eukaryota; kingdom Viridiplantae; phylum Streptophyta; class Magnoliopsida; order Solanales; family Solanaceae; genus Nicotiana; species Nicotiana attenuata. The sequence goes on from NC_031997.1 coordinate 27,100,611, forward strand.
ACATTAAACCGTAGTTATGTTTCCAAGATTCCACACAATTTAGCTTTAGCGAAGGGAGTTAGAATTACAACATAGTTCGTAGACCCATCCAACACCCTTACATAACCCACACATATGTCTACGGAGCCTCTAAGGATACAAAAGACAAGTATGACAATGCCGGCAACAAGGCTCCGGCAATACCTAAAAAGTGGAAGTCCACAACAACAAAAAATGTGCAATATAACCCCTTGAAGGAGAAAGGGGCTCACCAAGACTTTGAGAAGAAGGTACTCCGCTACGCGCGACCGACACTATCCGCAATGGAGCCACCTACATTCATCAAAAAAATGTAGCGCCCCCGGCAAAAGGGACGTTTGTACCATGGAATAGTACTAGTATGTATAACTAAACACCATCAAGTTAGAAAGAACTTTCATACAAACATAAAGAAATCACAAGTATAACTCCATAGCTTTAAACGGACACAACATTATCAATGTAGAATAATCATGCAATTTTTTTCACATTATGTTTCCATAGCTTTTAGTCTGGGGCATTTCATACTGTTCACCCTTGTTCGCTATACCACCGCTAGCTTGAGCGGAGTCTGATCTCGACCCGATCGGCTAGGTTGCCTCATTTGAGACATACACCTTAATCACAATCTCACTTCCCTTGTTATCCGGGATTCAATATCAACATATTACCACCATGTGTGCGGCATTGGCGTCCGATCTCGGCCCGATCGGCTAGGCCGCCTTACCAAGGCGTTTCCCTTTTCCATCAATCATCTCAATTCAGTCTTTGTTTCAGATATGTCATTTCGTAAGCACTTGGGGCCACAGCTATCACGTCATATATTTGGCACTAGGCCACATTTCACATCATTCCAAATTTCAATGTTAGATTTGTAATTTAGGATAATAAGTGCGCACAAGAGCAATTAAAATTGTAGGCATAGAGGAGACTTCACATAGATGGCACAACATATGCAGCTTCAATTTCAATTTAAGGTCAAAGCATTTCAATTCATGATTCATAGTCCTTGCCCCTTTTCATGTTATCAAGAATAGCATATTGATCATATTGAGACACACTTTCATATAAGGTTGCAACACCAATTCAAGTGAAATAACAATCAATACAACAATTCAATTAATTCTCACCGTATTCACACAACCACCGATAAAGCTGATTTTCTAAAAGACGGGGTTTTAGCCATACATACCTTGTTTAAGCTTTCCTTAAGTTACTACGACGTTCCGGAAATTCTAGCAATCCCAATCTACTTGAGACATAACAAAATTGAACACAAATTAGGAAGGTATTCATGGTTTCAGCTCATTTGAGCGTTTTATCAAACATTAGTTGAGCGTCTTGATTTCAAATCTCTTTTACAAGATTTCCTTCATTCCCCAACCCAATCTTTACTTATTTATGTTCAACAATCTTCCTACAAACCTAATTTGTACATGCATGTATACATAATACTATTACACCCAAGAATCATACCTCAATAACCCATCTCACAATCTCTACAACACCAACACAACCTAGGTTAGGCACCTATGGCTTCCAATCACCATCCCATGAGTTACCATACTTAATTCATACTCATATTTCCATAATAACTCCATATATGTAAGTCTAAAGGTGAAAGATTACCTCTTGTAGACCAAATCTTGAAAGACAACTTTTGGGATGTTCTTGAGATTTTGAAGTAATCCTATGAAATCCAATCAAAACCATGTTTTAACTAGTGATTGAGAAGTGAAATCACCATGAAAACACACTTAAAAACTCACCTTAGGTGTGTGATTGGATGCCTTGGCCGGATTGGGGATGGAGAGGATGCCCTAGGCTTGAGAAATGACTTAAATCCTCTCATTTCCCGTCCTTAGGTCTATTTAGAGGTCTGCTACTAGCGCGCCCGCGCTAATAACTGTGCTAAGGCCGCACTCACGAGGCAGAATACTTCTCAATATGCGCGGTCGCGCTTCCGCCGCGCACCTTGGCGCGCATATGACACATGCCCAGTAAAATGGTCGTAACTTTTTGTATACACCTCCAAATGACAAACGGTTTGATGCGCCGGAAACTAGATTCAAAGGGCTTTTAATTTGATAGGTTGTGCATCACAAAACACCTTATATAAATGTAGATATGCTTGTCCAAAGTGAGGTCTTGTGTGTACTCATTTACAACTTTAGTCTATTATGAAATTTTCCAACTTGGCTTAGACTTAGGCTTCCCCTTAGACCCCAAATCACTTATAATATGACTTATACGCTTATTAACATATCCAATTGATATCCATTATGTCCTGAATCCTCATTTGCACACAAAATAAAATAATTAGCCTACCTTGGCACCACGAAATCGTAGATTACTTAGTAAAATTTTCTGGGGCTTTACAATTAGCCTCATGTAAATATGGAGGAAAGGATTAGCCTCATGCAATTATGGAGGCAGGGATTAGCCTCATGCAGATAGGAAGGCAAGGATTAGCCTTATGCAAATAGGGAGGCAAGGATTAGCCTCATTCAAGATATGAGGAGGCAAGGATTAGCCTCATGCAAGCAGGGGAGGCAAGGATTAGCCTCATGCAAGATATGAGGAGGCAAGGATTAGCCTCATGCAAGCAGGGGAGGCAAGGATTAGCCTTATGCAAATAGCGAGGCAAGGATTAGCCTTATGCAGATAGGGAGGTAAGGATTAGCCTCATGCAGATGGGAAGGCAGGGATTAGACTTATGCAAATAGGGAGGCAAGGATTAGCCTCATACAGATATGGAGAGGCAAGGATTAGCCTCATGCAGATAGGTTAGGTAGGGATTAGCCTCATGCAAGAAGCGAGTAGCAAATAAGAGTAGCATATGTCTTAGCTGGAGATATATTCGGTGTCGGATGGTCCGATTGATAGTGATCTTGTTACGTGTATATTTCTGTGGTTGTTACCGTTGTGTCTGATGTGCCTGCGCTCAAAGAAAAATTGTATGTTTTGTGGGGGGAGGTTGGTTTGTGCTTCTATCCGCTGGCCTTGCTTTGCTCCGTTCTGGGGCCCTTTTGAGTTTCTCGGATAACCTGATTGTTACAGAAATAGAGTTTCTGAAAGTATGCAATTATTGATGAAAAATAGAGTTATTTAGAAACATATCAAGTAATTTAGATGAACTAGTGACTGTAACACATTTCAAGGCATTGCAGCTCTCTTATATTAGAATTTTGAGGGTCCTCCTCAAAATTCTGCCCTAGTTTAGTAGATGCTCTTTTGACCGTTTGCAGATAATAGGCCATGCTGAACCCTCTTCGGAATTTTGGGAACCCTTCTCAAAATTCCGCCCCAGTGTCTTAATTGATTTGTAACCGTCTGACACATGTTGGCGTCGGCTGGACTTGCTCCGGAATTTTGAGGGTCCTCCTCAAAATTCTGCCCCAGTTTCTGATCTTGGGGGAAATGGAAAATTTTTTATGATATGACCGAACCCATAAGGCTGCCTACGTATCCCCTCTTAAACGAGAATCGGGTCAAGCGTAGTTCAATTACATCAGATGAGGAAATGTAAATAATCTAAGCATAGTATCTCTTGACTGTGTCTGAATTGATTGGTTTTGGCCAGATTTCTCCATCCATTTCTGCAAGTATGAGTGCTCCTCCTGTCAGCACCCTGTGAACCATGTATGGATCTTGCCAGTTGGGAGAGAATTTCCCTTTGGCTTTATCTTGACGTGGGAAGATCTTCTTCAGCACCAGCTGTCCCGGTGCGAACTTTCTTGGTTTGACCATTTTGTTGAAAGCTCTGGACATTCTGTTCTGATAAAGTTGGCCATGACATACTGCGCTCATCCTCTTTCCATCGATGAGGGCCAATTGTTCATAGAGACTTCTTATCAACCCTGCATCGCTGAGTTCAGCTTCCTGTATGACTCTTAGAGAAGGGATCTCTACCTCGGCTGGGATGACGGCCTCGGTACCATAAACCAGTATGGAGGGAGTTGCCCCGGTTGATGTGCGAACTGTAGTGCGGTATCCCAATAAAGCGAAAGGTAGCTTCTCGTGCCATTGTTTGTGGTTTCCTACCATCTTCCTTAGTATCTTCTTGATGTTTTTGTTTGCAGCTTCTACGGCTCCATTCATCTGAGGTCCATAGGCTGTGGAATTCTTGTGCTTGATTTTGAAAGTTCCACACATAGCTTTCATCAGATCACTGTTGAGGTTGGTGGCATTATCAGTAATAATAGACTCAGGAACTCCGAATCGGCAAACAATACGGTCTTTGACAAAGTCTATGATGACTTTCTTGGTTACATCTTTGTAAGACGCAGCCTTTACCCATTTTGTGAAGTAATCAATGGCTACCAGAATAAACCTATGTCCGTTTGAAGCAGTAGGCTCAATCGGACCAATGACATCCATTCCCCAAGTGGCGAACGGCCAGGGTGAGCTTGTTGCATTGAGCTCATTTGGCGGTACTTTTATCATATCGGCGTGCACTTGACATTAATACCATTTGCGGACATACTGGACACAAACGGTCTCCATGGTCATCCAAAAGTAACCGGCCCTGAGTATCTTCTTAGCCAAGATGAAACCACTCATATGCAGGCCACAAGTCCCAGCATGTACCTCCTCGAGTAGCTTAGATGCTTCTTTTGCATCGACACATCTTAGCAATCCTAAATCAGGAGTTCTCCTGTACAAATTTCCTCCGCTATGGAAGAAGTGATTGGACAATCTTCGAAGTGTGTGCTTCTGAGTGTGATTTGCATGCTCTAGATATTCTCCCTTTGACAAATACTCCTTGATGTCATGGAACCAAGGCTTTCCATCTGTTTCTTCTTCAACATGAGCACAATATGCCAGTTGATTATGGATCCCTACAGGAATGGGATCAATATAATTCTTGTCTGGATGTTGTATCATAGATGACAAGGTGGTCAATGCGTCGGCAAACTCATTCTGAATTCTGGGTACATGCTGAAACTCTATCTTAGTGAACCTCTTTCTTAATTCCTGCACGTGGTGCGGATATGGTAATATCTTGGAATTTTGGTGGCCCACTCTCCTTGTACCTAGTGCACAAGCAAATCTGAATCACCGATCACTAGCAGCTCCTGAATGTTCATGTCGATTTCCATGTTGAGTCCTAATATGCAGGCTTCATACTCTGCCATATTGTTAGTGCAGGGAAATCTGAGTTTAGCAGATACCGGATAATTTTGACCTATTTCTGATACCAAAACCGCCCCAATGCCTACTCCTTTGAAATTTGCGGCTCCATCGGAAAACATCCTCCAACCATCATATGCTTCGGTAATGTCTTCTCCTACGAATGACACCTCTTCATCAGGAAAACACGTTTTCAAGGGTTCATATTCTCCTCCTACCGGATTCTCAGCAAGATGATCTGCCAATACTTTTCATTTGACCGCCTTTTGAGTTACGTAGACGATATCGAACTCACTCAACAGTATCTGCCATTTGGCCAATTTCCCGGTCGGCATGCGTTTTCTGAAATATATACTTCAAAGGGTCCATCCTGGATATGAAGTATGTGGTGTAGGCATAGAAGTAATGCCTCAACTTCTGGTTCGTCCATGTCAAAGCACAGCAAGTACGTTCCAGCAGAGAGTATCGTGCTTCGTAAGGTGTGAACTTCTTACTCAGGTAGTATATGGCCTGCTCCTTGCTCCCTGTCTCGTCATGTTGTCCCAGAATGCACCCAAAGGCTCCATCCAATACAGATAGATAGAGCAGCAAAGGTGGTCCTGGCTTTGGCGGGACCAGGACCGGTGGTATGGACAGGTACTCCTTGATTTTGTCAAAAGCTTTCTAACAATCTTCGGTCCAACTTGTCTCGGCATCTTTCCTCAGCATCTTGAAGATGGGTTCACATATGACTGTGGACTGTGCTATGAAGCGACTGATATAATTGAGACGCCCTAGGAAGCTCATCACGTCCTTTTTGCTCCTAGGCGGTGGTAACTCCTGAATAGCCTTGAATTTTGACGGATCTAGTTCGATCCCTCGATGGCTGACAATGAACCCCAATAACTTTCCTGTGGGAACCTCGAACGCACATTTGGCGGGGTTCAATTTCAAGTTGTACCTCCTTAGTTTGTTGAAGAACTTTCTCAAGTCTGCTATGTGGTCTGCGGCCCTCTTGGATTTGATGATGACGTCGTCTATGTATACCTCCATCTCCTTGTGTATCATATCATGGAAGATGGTTTTCATGGCTCTCATGTAGGTAGGCCCAGCATTCTTTAGACCAAATGGCATCATTTTGTAACAGTACACTCCCCATGGTGTAATAAAGGCTGTCTTCTCCGCATCCTCTTCGTCCATCCAAATCTGGTGATAACCCGCGAAGCAATCTACAAAATATTGGAGTTCATGCTTGGCGCAATTATCGATCAGGATGTGTATGTTTGGCAGTGGAAAGTCGTCTTTGGTACTTGCTTTGTTTAAATCCCTATAGTCAACACATACTCTGACTTTCCCATCTTTCTTCGGAACTGGCACAACGTTGGCTAACCAGGTTGGGTACTCAACCACCTCGAGAACTTCGGCTTTGATCTGCTTGGTAACTTCCTCCTTGATTTTTTGGCTCATGTCTGGTTTGATCTTTCTGAGTTTCTGCTTTACCGGCGGGCACATTGGATTGGTAGGTAACTTGTAAGCCACTATGGACGTGCTCAAACCTGTCATGTCATCGTATGACCATGCGAAAATGTCCTCATATCTTTTAGGAAATGGATGTACTCTTCCTTCTCTATTGGTGATAAGTGAATGCTGATGCGAGTCTCCTTGACGGTCTCGTCATCCCCCAGGTTTACTGCTTCGGTTTCATCCAGGTTGGACTTAAGCTTGTTTTCAAAGTTTTCCACCTCTCTGACAACTTCTTCGGGTATCTCGTCTTCTTCATCCGAATCACTATCCTTATGTTGCGTTGCCTCATTACATCTCATAGTCACCGGTTCATCAGGAAAAGTAATAATAACATTGTAGAAAGAAAAGTGTAGAAAATAGTAATGAATAATAAAGAGCAAATGCATTTGATTAAAATTAAACAACATCCAGGCTAATACGGCTCGATCAATTGAGCATTTATTTTGAAACAAAACAAGTCTTTAAAAACAAAGTTACTGAAAATTTTAAGTGCCTAGAATGGCTATAGAAAATAAAATATTCCAAGCTACCCAGGGACTCGACGGGCCCGGGATGGTGTGGCGGTCCAGTTCCTGAGAACAACTCCTCTCTCCACAATCTGAACAGTGAGGCCTTCTTCCTCCTCCTCCTCAATTATGGCACTGCAGTCCATGTCTTCATCTTCTAAGAACAGATTCTTCAACCCAGCTAATGCTTCCTCTTCTGCAGTTCCCCATATTGTATAAGCCTGGTGAAAGGCTTGATCCAGACGTGGCACTGGTTGCTCAAGAGGGTAGTATGTTCCACGCAATGGAGGAGATCAATCATTATACTCTTGCCATGTGTATTGATATCCGAGCCCAAAGGTAGTACCATGACCCTTCAACTGTATTGGCTTAGTGATACCTTGGAGATTCTTCCCAAGCCCTTTGTCGAGTTCATACCCAGATCATGCTAGTATTCTTTCTATCTTACTGCTCCACTATTTGTCCTTCTCGACGGTGTTGAAGCGTTCAATGTGATGATAGGTTTCCCCTCCTAGCCTTCTCCTATTTCCAATAATTGGGAGGGTCTGACTAGTGTAAATGGGGTTACTCCTATCTCCGTGAATGATCACCTCCTGACGATTCTATTCGAACTTTACGGCTTGATGTAGTGTGGAAGGCATGGCTCCAGCAGCATAAATCCATGGTCGGCCCAGCAGAAGATTATATGAGGCCGGTATGTCGAGCACCTGAAACTCGACGTCGAACCAAGTTGGCCCCATCTGCAAGCAAAGGTTGATTTCCCCGATCGTGGCCCTTTGAGACCCATCGAAAGCTTTCACATTCATGCTTCCTGTACGTATTTCATGAAATCCTTTGTCCAATCTTTTCAGAGTGTCCAATAGGCAAATATTGAGGCTCGAACCTCCGTCAACCAAATCCCTGGCGATAAAGTAGTCTTCACATCGCATCGTAATGTGCAGTGCCATGTTGTGATTCAGACCCTCAGGTGGCAACTCATCCTCGTGGAAAGTGATCCTGTGGCTTTCTAACACCTGTCCTACCATATTAGACATCTCTCCGCTGGTGATGTTATTGGGCACATAGGCTTCGCTCAGCACTTTCATCAAAGCATTTTTGTGCACCTCTGAATTTTGCAACAGTGACAAGATGGATATCTGAGCTGGGGTTTTGTTCAAATGATCAATGACGGAATACTCCTTTGCTTGTACTTTTCTCCAAAGGTCGTCCGGCCCTGTTTCAATGACAGGCTGCTTGGCAGTGACATCTTTACTTGGTCCTCCCAGGTGTTCAGGGGTATAGATTCTCCCGGTCCTNTCTCACATTCCTCTCATGTTATTTCTTGGTGCTCATTCTCAGAGTTGTGGACCCTCTTGCGCAGCCTGTTGTACTTGACTTGAGTTTCAGCTTCTGCGCTCTGATCTTGTTCCCTTTCCCGGCTCCTGGCATCACCATTCCTTTATATTGTCTTCTAACAAAGCCGGGTAGAGAGGTTCGCACCCTGCTTGATACTTGTCGGGCTCAATGGTGTGTCAATGATCTTGCAGTGCCACATATGCTGGGCTTGGCACTTGTAAGGGACGTCGTCGTCTTGAAAGTCTGCTCTGAAATTACTCATCTTGGCAACCCTTGGCACAACTTGTTTCCTGCCTGCTTGCCTCATAACTCGGATAGGGACATAAGGGTATAGCCCTCTTAACCCAATTAACACCAGGTGTAGGGCGTCTCTGGACCTGATGATGAATTTGTCTGTCGGGAACCATTCAAACATCCATTGCACTTGCTCCCCAGTCAGATTGTCGAAGAATTCCACCCACTCCTTGGCATTCTTCGGCTGAGAAAACCTATCCGGAACGTAGGTCATCCGCTTAGGGTGATGGAAGGCAATATGGTCATTCCAAGACCTTCGCGGAAATTCTTGGCGATACTGGCCCCTTTGAAGATGTTCTAGCAACCACAACTGCAGCAACAAGTTACAACCCTCGAAATGTTGGACCCCTCTTTGACAGTGCTCCAGAGCCCTGTAGATGTCGGCTATGATCATGGGGACTATGGTGTATGTCATTCCATTGATCCCCTCCATCAAAGTCTTGGCGAACATGGCAAACCTAGTGTGGATTCTTTCCTTATTCATTGGGAACACTATCAGGCCCAGGAAGCATACAATGAACACGAGCACTCTGCGGTGGTTATGGCCTAGAGAAGTGAGAGAGATATCGTCATGGTAAGTACGAAAGGACTTGCTATGGTTGTACCTTTCATACAGATACTCGAAGGGTATGTAAGATTCCTTCAAGCATCTCAAGTCAGCGTTTGTTTTCAAACCCATCATTTTTAAGAACCCTTTGCCAGTACGGTTTTCCGGCACCAACAACCCGAGGCTATCCCAAGTCAAACCCGCAAGCCCTCCAATTTCCTCCAGAAGTGGTGTCATTTCCATGCCGCCAAAACGAAACACCGCCTTTCACTATCCCAGAATAAAGTGGCAGCCTCAATCAACCTCTTGTTTGGCTCAATGTCTAGCAGGGAAGGCAAGTTACCCAGGTACTTTCTTACATGTTTCTTGTCACTTGAGGAAAGGTCCTCCCACTAATCTAACAGCAATGGCGGGATGTTGCTAACCATACCGAATCTGGGGACCTCGGGCCTCATTTTCTACAAACAAAGGGTTAGGCCTTTCTCCCCCACCAGACTCGACTATTTATACCTTCATGATCAGCATATCGGTATTTAGTTCTCCAAATTAATGCACAAAACGTGGTTGTGTCTGTTGGGATTATGGAAACCCCGGTGGACTTTGGATAAGGCTCATGTTAAAGGATCATTATGTGGACAACATAATTGATCCGACTAGGTTTGACCATGATGCATGCACAATTTTGACCAGAGTAAGGTTACTATCGGGTTTTATACCGGTACCCTCAAGCGGACAACTTGAGGGGGAAAGGCACGGAACCGTCGGCTGCACCGTTAATCGACTAGTTTTACCGCAAAAAAGCCTTTCCGAATTTAAGGGTAATAATAGGAAGAGTGCAACCACTCATCAAGCGTTGCTATAGGATTTGATACGCATGAGTGGAATATGATATGGAGCATGATTTATGCAGCAGTTAATAACATGTAGTCAAGTATTTGCACGTAGAAAAATAAATGCGGTATTTAAATAATTGAAACACAGTACAGAAAAGAAAACATGGAGACAAGTCAGTTTCAGGAATAAAGAATCATAAATGCTTAAAAGAAAATAGAGAGTTAAGTTCAAATAAAAGGAAAGCGTACGGGATAAAGCATGCTTGGACTAATTCATAAAAATAAGTTCGTTATGGTAAGAGCCAAAAGGTATCCCCAGCAGAGTCGCCATGCTGTCGCGCCCCCTTTTTTCCTCCGCGAAGAAAGTCCGGGTTTCGACGTTCATGGGGGTAATAACTCATTTCCATTTGGGATTTGGGTATTTGAAGAGTCGCTACCTAACGAATTATGGTGCGTTAGGGCACCTTGAGCAATTAACTCATGGACTAGTTTGCATTACTAGACATCCAGGGCAAGGGCTCGAAATAACCTTGAGGGGAAGGTGTTAGGCACCCCTCGCGGTCCACAACGGTGGGTCCCGGCCAAACTTATACTTATGAATTAGTCCTTTAACAAATAAGTAGTTGAAACACATAATTGCAAATAAAGCATGTTGGACATTGTATGACTCAAACAATAAGACAAAGAATTTGAACAATTTGTGTACACATAAAAAAAGTAAAGTTTTAGACAAAGGGAATTTGGGAAGGAGGGGTCCTAGGTTGGTTAGTCTACAGAATCACCCCACACAATGCCCGGCAAACACTCCTCGACGAGGGGCTAACATGACATTAACGCGTAGTCATCATATCCCGTTCTACCCAAGTCCTTCCCCTTGGTCATAGCCTAAAGCGTTCTAGTAACCTCGACAATGTCCTATGCGTGCACTACCCGTCCCTTCCTCGTGGTCCTGGAGGTATTTTAGGACCTCTATTCTTTGGACAGCTCTAGACTTTCCTAAGGTTTTCAAGGATAAAAATCTAGGCGACAATCAAGAACAGTTAGTACTGCATTTAAAGAAACAAGTTATAGGCTCACAGTTGCCTCCTCAAACATAACAAATAAGTGCACGTCTTCAAACAACATTAAAATAATTAAGAGAAAAATCCCAGAACATGATATCTAGGTGAGTAGGGGTTATATGGTGTTGAATTAGGACAATATTTGAAAGATCCTATTTAACATGTCTACTGATTAAACATGTTAAATCTGGACAGCTTTAAGTAGTGAAAATACAGTTTTAGAGTTGCAGAATTTAACATCGCCTTATAGGCTTGCCTAAACGCAGAACAGTGACGTCCTAAGAGCATGATAACTACGTTGATGTAGTTGAACAGTGAACAGTTTTTAAAACGGATTCTTGAGTTCACCCCAATGTTGTTTACAAATAATTATTACAGACCAGCGGAATAAATTACATAAACAATAAAGAAAAGAAGAAGTTAACTATAGGGAGCCTGAAGAAGGCCCAAATGACTTCTCCAAGCCTCCAATAGCCTCAAATGCCAAGGTTCCATAGACAGTATCATTGTCTAGGTACGTCAGAGTTCCCTAAGGATCTCAAGGATCCCGGGCAGTGCTCACACCTAGATTTATAACCATAACTGAGTAAGTGCAGTGTGGAAGAGCCAGCTCCAGTGCATCAGAGATCAGAGGGATCTCATAGGGATCCCAAGGCAGTCATACACTGGAGGGGCAGAACTTAAGGACCTAAGAGTAGAGTGACAGTGCTTGACATAGTTTTGAAAAGGTTTTAATAGGAAAGAAGTATTTGAAAAGACTCAATTGAAGTAGTTTTATAAATTGGAGAATTGTTCAGTAAAACAGTTTTTTACAAGAGTTGTATAATCACACAAACAACAGATCAAACATAGAGCCAAAACAGGTTCAGCAACACTCAAATAACAAACCTTCACACAAGGGTAATTGGGGGTGGGAACACACAATACAAATAAACAGAAGTCTTTGCAGTTAAAGGGGTAGCTAATAGTGCAAACAGTAATACATGGATCCAGGGGTGCCAATTAGAACATAGTTATAGAATCAGAGGTGCCTGGTTCATGGGATTAGGGATAGCTAATGATACGACACTGTAAGAATTTCAGAGCCAACATAGAACCAAACAACTTAGGGTAACAACATTGCTTTGGAAAGAAAGGATCATACTAGAGACTAAATAGAAAGTAAAATAACATTCAAAAACAGGATAGAGTCAAATTTAAACAGACTACAAGTTCATAAGACATGCTAATCCTAGAAGTCATAAGACATAACTAGGGGAAGTAATAGGTCAATTACATATTGAATAGCAAAACAATAGATAGAAACAGATTAGGAATATAATGAACTGAAGCAGTATGAAACACATTGGTTTGAGAGCTTGAATTTAAAAATCAGAACAAACCAGTAAAGAGAGTAAATGAAAGATAGATAACAGGAGAGTGCAATAATTAGCCTTGGCTTACAGCCGGATAATTTAGTAACAATAGTAAGTAACACAGAAAGCAGAAGAGCCTTTTAGTGTATGAGAGATGTCAACTCCTATCCTTAGACTATAGAAGAGAGCAATATATATAGTAGTTTGAAAGCTAGGTAAATAAGGTAAGAATTAAATTATTCAGTAATTATAGAACTCAGAGTAAAATAAGTTCGAGTCCTCCCTTAATTAAGGGAATTAATTCAAATGGTAAAGAGCATGTGACAAATAAGGAAGGAAATCATATATAGCTGGAGTATAACAAATAAGGAAAGCCTTGAAATAGTGCAAGTATAGAACAGGTAATTAGGGCTAGGTTCAGAAAATTCTAGTTAACGAAATAATCAGTAAGAATCAAGTAACAATGCAGCAAGGTAAGGGAAAGTTAATTAAGGCAAGCAGATCAATCAAATTGAGTAGAAAGGTAAGAATCGAAGGTTTAAGGGAAAGTGTTCAAATCAACCCAGGAAATAAGGAATTCAGAATATTACATAGCTCAATCAAAGAGAAGGTAATGAAAAGAGTCAGAATGTTTAGCATATAAATAAGGTAAAACATGGACAGTAAGGAATCGACACATTACTCTAGCAAAATAAAATTAAACAATTATGATTCAATGAGAAAGATGCAGGTCTTGATGTGATCAGTCAAGATGAACACAAGCACATAGAGTCACTGAAAGTTTAGACTAAGAAACTCAGTAGAAGCATATCAAGGCAAGATAGTCACGAGAAATCACTAATAAACTTAAAACGAGAACCGGTCAGTCATGCTAATACTCAAAAACCAAACGAAGAACCCTAAAAAAGTAAGGCTTTCAGCATAGGCGAGTTATGGTTGTAGTGGACTCATAGAATCAGTCAAAATATGTGAGAATAGAAGTTTAAGCACAAACAATCATTTGAACAAAGTTTTAAAAGAAATTTCGAAAACCCTAGTTTTAGAAACGGTGAAGAAATCATTTGAAATCAAACGATTCTTGTAAAGAATCTCAAAGCTATTGTAAAACACTCAAGAAACAAACTTAAATCGTCCTAGATCTGTACAGATCTTGGAGGTATAGAAAAGAAATTAGGGTTTCGAAGAGACCCATACAGAGATGAAGAAACCTGTCTAGAAACCCATAGATCGTAGCAAATATAGAACGATTTCGCTTGAAATCACACTGGAATGGCCAGGAACAGGCAGGAGATGAACCCTAGATGCAAGTCGGCGTGGCCATGGTCCCTTGAGGGCCTTAGAGAAGGCAAGAATGATATGAGAGAAGCCATTGGAGGCCTGAGAAATGATGAGAGGTCACCGGAGATGGCCGGAGATGGGAGGTCGGTGTTTGAAGATTAGGGTTTAGGTTGAGAGTGTTTTGAGAGCAGAGAGGATTTTAGGGCGGCGGAGGAGGTGGTGAAATGAATTAGGTTTGGGGGGTATAGGCTAGTTTAATTAAGAAAGGGTGAATCCGGGCCGTTGATCTCGGAGATCAACGGTCAAGATTAGGGGGGCCTGGGTCGGGTAAAATGTGTTTGGGGCCTGGGTCGGGTAATTTAATTAGAAATCGGGCTGGGTATTGGGATTGGGTTGGGTTGAATTTAGGCTGAAATTGAAATAAAATAGGTTAAGTTTTAAATAGCCATTTTCANTACCTAGCTTAAGTTTCTAACCTCTCTCTCTTTTCCGTTTTTCATAGAGTGATTATGAATAATAATAATAATTATCATTAAGGCGGCCTATGCACCCAAGGAGATGATATGTCTGACTTCATCTTTTTTAGAGTGAAGTCCACAATTTATATTTTAGATTTCCCGTTAGGATACATGTGCTTTTTGACACTCAAGATTGTGATTAACTGCTCCGAATGCTTCTTTACCTGGGAAATGTTTTTATAAGTCAATTTATGTTGGGAAGCAGGTCAGAGTCGTCATGCCTGCTTACCAAGGGCAATGTGGTCATTTTAAGTGTCGAGACAGGGGCATTAAGTCTTTGCCATCTTTACCTCGAATGGAACTGATGTGGCTACCTCAACCTCGACTGGTGACTGAGTCTGTACCACAATAGGGGTAAGTGTGACTGCAGGTTTGAAGTCATCACCTTCCCGGACAAGCCCAATCGACACCTCAGGGTCCCATCCTTCATTCATCTCTATCACATGTATTCCACCACCTCGATGATCAGGGATAGGGTTGTTGTGAACATTGGGTGCGGCCTCCTTTACATGTATAACTTTGTTCTCAATCAACGTCTGGATCATGTCTTTCAATGCTCGACATTCGTCGGTGGTATGCCCCTTCATACCGGAATGGTACACACAAGTTTTGTTGGGATTGACCCATTGGGATGGATTTTCTAATGCCACGGTAGGAACAGGAGTGACATAACCCGTGGCTTTCAATCTCTCATACAACTAGTCAATAGGCTCAGCTAGGGGTGTTCATGGTTTGGTTTGGATCGGTTTTTCCCTAAAAAAACCAAACCAAGTAAGTCGGTTTTTCAAATATTAGAACCAAACCAAACCAACTAAATCGGTTTTTTCTTGATTCGGTTTATGTCGGTTTTTCGGTTTTTTCGGTTATTTGTCGGTTTTTCCCTAAATATAAGACATACACCTACCAAACACATATTCCGGAGACCACATTTTCAACGTAACACTATCAGATCAATTGCCCTTTGAGAAATCTATTATTTACCAAGATATATTGATGATAATTGAATCAAATAGTGATGAATAATTTATGGACTCAATTAAAAATATATTATTTTTAACACGAAATGGATTCTTACACTTAACAAAAGAAAACTACCAATCAAACTAGAATGTAAAGGTAAAGAACTATATTAAAAGTGCAAACTATTAACATTTACCACTAAATTTTTGAAACTTTATATAAAAATATACATATATATAGGTGTACTAATGAATTTGAAATAGCTACTCCTATAGTCGGTTTGGTTCGGTTTTTTTCTAAATAAGACCAAAACCAAACCAAATTTGATCGGTTTTTAAAATTCGAAACCAAAACCAAACCAAACCAAAAAGTATCGATTTTTTGGTCGGTTTGGTTTGGTTTTCGGTTTGGTTCGGTTTTTCGGATTTTTATGAACACCCCTAGGCTCAGCAATGGCGGTGTACTGTTTGGGTGGCTTGCGGTCAAAATTGGGTCTTGGTCTTGGATAATTCTTGCGGGTTGGAGGTGACTGGAAATGGGATGGTTGGGAGTTATAGGTATGATAGACAGTAGCTGGTTGGGAATAACTGGGAGATGATGGTTGATATGTGGGTGGTGGTGCTTGGTATGTGGGTGGAGGTGTTTAATATGTGGGTGGAGGTGTTTGATAGGTAAGTGGAGATTTCGGGCCCTAAGCCACCTTTACTGCCCCGACGTCTTTCTTCTTTGATATGCCGCCCGATCATAATGCCTTATTTGTGGCCTGTAACGCCTCAAAATTCATTACCATCCCGCTTTTGATGCCTTCCTCAATTCTTTCCCAATGTTTAATGATATCGGAGAATTTATGGTTTTCAATAACCATCAACCTTTCGTAATACTGCGGGTCCTGTGCCCTGACGAAGAACTTGTTCATCTGTTCTTTGTCCAAAGATGGCCTATCTTTGGCCGCTTCCGACCTCCAGCGGGTAGCATACTCACGGAAAGTCTCAGTGGGTTTCTACTTGAGATTCTGGATGTAGAAGACATCGGGTGCATTTTCTAGTATTGAACCTGAATCAGTCCATGAAATCTGATGCCATTCCTACCCAATTGATCCATTTCTTGGGATCCTAGCTAATGTACCAGGACAAAGCATCACCAGTAAGACTCCTCATGAAGAGTTTCATCCGGACCTTCTCGTCCTTTCCGACTCTAACAAGCTTGTTGCAATAGGTCCTTAGATGGACTTTAGGATCGCCTGGGAGCCGTCAAACATCTCGAATTTGGGAGGTTTGTACCCCTCCGGTAGTTCCACATCTAGCTGTATGCATAAGTCTTCATAGTTCAACCCTTCTATTCCTTTGCCGCTTTCGACAGCCTAAACCCGACTTGACAATTTCTTGAGTTCTTCAGCCATGTTTTTAATGAGTTGGTCTTTATCTGAGGATTCTGGTGGATAGGAAGTGGGCTGAGTGGAGTGATGTATGGTCTCCACATATATGGGGTTGTTCTGATGAGTGCCAGGGACTTGGGTGTAGTGATGGTCATTGGTTGAGTTTTGAGGGTCAAGAATGGGTTGTGGTGTATTTTGGGGAGTGTGGTAAGTGGCGGTTGGTGGGTACTGGATTGATTGATGTGGGTGTTGTGGTGGAGTTGGTATTGGTAAGGGATTGAGATTTTGAGGTGGGGATGTGTATTGATGTGGTGCAGGAGGGTTTTGCGGATGTTGGTTTGGTGTGTTTTAGGGAGGTACTGGGTTCTTTCTGTTCTGTTGGTTGATGTCGGGGACATTCAGGGTGAGTGATAAATTCTCCAAGTTGCGAACCTGCTCTAGCTCTCCTTGTAGCTCCAGTATCTTTTGTTCCAGTCTCAGGACTAGATCATTTGGTGTCAGCATACTCCGACCGTCTAAAGTTTCTGATTTCTCAACATTCCCCTTTCGAATACCACTTAAGTCATTCATTTTTGTTTTCCATTTACTTTTTGTATTTCTAGGAGGAGGAGGAGGTAGAGGGCCTCTAGATCTGGTATGATACACTGATGAGGCCAGTATCAGTAAACCAACCTAAGGGGGTGGGAATAATCAAAATAAAGACAAAAACAAAAGGTAACAAGTTAGTGGGGATTTTGAAATGTTGCAGTTTATAAACACGTATTGCGGGAGTAGAAATTCGCGTCCTAATTTGGGAGCCTCGTTGTGCCCAAGGTAGGCCTAGCGACAAATAGATTTGGAGAACTTAGATGCTAACGAATTCCTCATTTAATAATATGAAAATAGACGAATCCCAAAACGACACTTAAGACGATAGAAAAAGATAATTCACTACTGGCACTTGGCCTTATTACATTTTAGGAAAGCAAGTAAATCTAGCCTATTTGGTCCCAGAAGGGCCTTCCCCAGATTCAATCTTCCTGACTCCATCGTACAGGTTTCCCAGCTTGCGCAGTCCCAGCAGCAGGTAGCCTCTAGCCAAATGTCCTCCTTCTGCTCCTTTAGCTTTCTAGCAATCCTCAATCCTCTTTATGACCATTCCCTCCAGCTCTACTATTCCTCGCTCCAGATATTCCAGCTTCATGTTGGAGGTGATCGCCATCCCTTTCCATTCCTCAATCAATCTCACATTCCTCTCATGTATTTCTTGGTGCTCATTCTCAGAGTTGTGGACCCTCTTGCGCAGCCTGTTGTACTTGACTTGAGTTTCAGCTTCTGCGTCTCTGATCTTGTTCCCTTTCCCGGCTCCTGGCATCACCATTCCTTTTATATTGTCTTCTAACAAAGCCGGGTAGAGAGGTTCGCACCCTGCTTGATACTTGTCGGGCTCAATGGTGTGTCAATGATCTTGCAGTGCCACATATGCTGGGCTTGGCACTTGTAAGGGACGTCGTCGTCTTGAAAGTCTGCTCTGAAATTACTCATCTTGGCAACCCTTGGCACAACTTGTTTCCTGCCTGCTTGCCTCATAACTCGGATAGGGACATAAGGGTATAGCCCTCTTAACCCAATTAACACCAGGTGTAGGGCGTCTCTGGACCTGATGATGAATTTGTCTGTCGGGAACCATTCAAACATCCATTGCACTTGCTCCCCAGTCAGATTGTCGAAGAATTCCACCCACTCCTTGGCATTCTTCGGCTGAGAAAACCTATCCGGAACGTAGGTCATCCGCTTAGGGTGATGGAAGGCAATATGGTCATTCCAAGACCTTCGCGGAAATTCTTGGCGATACTGGCCCCTTTGAAGATGTTCTAGCAACCACAACTGCAGCAACAAGTTACAACCCTCGAAATGTTGGACCCCTCTTTGACAGTGCTCCAGAGCCCTGTAGATGTCGGCTATGATCATGGGGACTATGGTGTATGTCATTCCATTGATCCCCTCCATCAAAGTCTTGGCGAACATGGCAAACCTAGTGTGGATTCTTTCCTTATTCATTGGGAACACTATCAGGCCCAGGAAGCATACAATGAACACGAGCACTCTGCGGTGGTTATGGCCTAGAGAAGTGAGAGAGATATCGTCATGGTAAGTACGAAAGGACTTGCTATGGTTGTACCTTTCATACAGATACTCGAAGGGTATGTAAGATTCCTTCAAGCATCTCAAGTCAGCGTTTGTTTTCAAACCCATCATTTTTAGAACCCTTTGCCAGTACGGTTTTCCGGCACCAACAACCCGAGGCTATCCCAAGTCAAACCCGCAAGCCCTCCAATTTCCTCCAGAAGTGGTGTCATTTCCATGCCGCCAAAACGAAACACCGCCTTTCACTATCCCAGAATAAAGTGGCAGCCTCAATCAACCTCTTGTTTGGCTCAATGTCTAGCAGGGAAGGCAAGTTACCCAGGTACTTTCTTACATGTTTCTTGTCACTTGAGGAAAGGTCCTCCCACTAATCTAACAGCAATGGCGGGATGTTGCTAACCATACCGAATCTGGGGACCTCGGGCCTCATTTTCTACAAAACAAAAGGGTTAGGCCTTTCTCCCCCACCAGACTCGACTATTTATACCTTCATGATCAGCATATCGGTATTTAGTTCTCCAAATTAATGCACAAAACGTGGTTGTGTCTGTTGGGATTATGGAAACCCCGGTGGACTTTGGATAAGGCTCATGTTAAAGGATCATTATGTGGACAACATAATTGATCCGACTAGGTTTGACCATGATGCATGCACAATTTTGACCAGAGTAAGGTTACTATCGGGTTTTATACCGGTACCCTCAAGCGGACAACTTGAGGGGGAAAGGCACGGAACCGTCGGCTGCACCGTTAATCGACTAGTTTTACCGCAAAAAAGCCTTTCCGAATTTAAGGGTAATAATAGGAAGAGTGCAACCACTCATCAAGCGTTGCTATAGGATTTGATACGCATGAGTGGAATATGATATGGAGCATGATTTATGCAGCAGTTAATAACATGTAGTCAAGTATTTGCACGTAGAAAAATAAATGCGGTATTTAAATAATTGAAACACAGTACAGAAAAGAAAACATGGAGACAAGTCAGTTTCAGGAATAAAGAATCATAAATGCTTAAAAGAAAATAGAGAGTTAAGTTCAAATAAAAGGAAAGCGTACGGGATAAAGCATGCTTGGACTAATTCATAAAAATAAGTTCGTTATGGTAAGAGCCAAAAGGTATCCCCAGCAGAGTCGCCATGCTGTCGCGCCCCCTTTTTTCCTCCGCGAAGAAAGTCCGGGTTTCGACGTTCATGGGGGTAATAACTCATTTCCATTTGGGATTTGGGTATTTGAAGAGTCGCTACCTAACGAATTATGGTGCGTTAGGGCACCTTGAGCAATTAACTCATGGACTAGTTTGCATTACTAGACATCCAGGGCAAGGGCTCGAAATAACCTTGAGGGGAAGGTGTTAGGCACCCCTCGCGGTCCACAACGGTGGGTCCCGGCCAAACTTATACTTATGAATTAGTCCTTTAACAAATAAGTAGTTGAAACACATAATTGCAAATAAAGCATGTTGGACATTGTATGACTCAAACAATAAGACAAAGAATTTGAACAATTTGTGTACACATAAAAAAAGTAAAGTTTTAGACAAAGNGGTTGGGTTGAATTTAGGCTGAAATTGAAATAAAATAGGTTAAGTTTTAAATAGCCATTTTCAGTATTATACAATTTGTAAAAAATGATAAAATTATTTCTAAAAAAATATTTCGTGTACAAAAAATGATTAAAAATAGTTGTTTAATATTGAAAAAATATAAAAGACCTTTTATGCATTAATAACGTAATTGCGCATTAATAGGGCTAGTATTGCAATTATATGCAAATTGGCTTAAAAATATAAATGCACTTATAAAAATGCACAAAAAATATTTAAGCTATGTTTTGGCATGAATATAGGATTTAGATGGCTAAATTACCACAACAATAGTTTGAAGGATAATTATTGGAAATTTTATAAGTAAAAAATAAATCAATGTAATGCCTTTAAAATTATAAAAAAAATTATAAAAGTATATATGTGTATTAAAAATATATAGGAAAAAATTGGGTATCAATAGCGATGCTCGAGCATACTGCCGCCGAGAATGCTCCCTGGAGAATAGGCTAGGCTCTGGGCTTTAATCATATATGTACACCTTTTTGCTTCTTCGTTTCTGTGTAAGGACCCCTTGTGGGCTTTTGTAATCATATGTAAGGACCACTCGTGGGCTTTTGTAATCGAATGTTTATGAATGAAAAATGTTCCCTTAATTTGTCTCTGATGCATACTATTTTCCCTGTATTTATGCTTGCGTAGAATCTAAGTGCATGACCCCATCGGTTGGTGCAAATATCGAGCCCGGGTTGGACTGATAAACTCGGGTCGTCGGGACCCTAACTTCGAGTCAAATGAGAGTAGGGATTCGAACCCCTAAATCGAGACTTAGCCTTTAGACCCTACGATAATCTTCGAGGGGGCATTCGCTCGGAAGCTCGAGAATAGAGACTGCCTTTAGGCTTTCGAGAGCAGTCCCCGAGTGAGGGTTAACTCGGGCCATCTGGAAACTTGTCTTGAACTTAGTATATATAGCTTTAAGGCGTTGTAGCTAGATCCCGGATGAGGGGTTGCCCGGGTTTAGATGATATCCCAAGGCCAAGCCCATACGAATAGAGTTTTAAGTGCTTATTTTTCTCCTTGAGAGGAGCCTTCGGAATCGGGTACCATCTCGAGTCTTGCTATGACGTCGATGGCCCCTTGGAGAGATCTCCGAGATCAGGTACCATCTCGGGTCTGGCGATGATGCTAAAGGATTTCTGGAGCCTAACATTTTTTTGATGGAGGTCCTCGAGATCGGGTACCATCTCGGGACTTGTAGTGATATTAATGGCTTCTTGTAGCCTTTCTTCTTTTTGATGGAGGTCCTCGAGGTCGGGTACCACCTCGGGACTTACAATGATGCCAATGGCTTCCTGGAGTCTAACATCTTTCTGGTGGAGGTCCTCGAGGCCGGGTACCACCTCGGGACTTGTAATGATGCCAATGGCTTCCTGGAGCCTAACATCTTTTTTATGGAGGTCCTCGAGGTCGGGTACCACCTCGGGACTTGGTTGACGTGGGGTTTTGGACTTCAAAGAATCGTATGGTGACGTCGAGTGTATGATACGGTTACAAAGCGACCGAGGCTATTCTTTCGGCGTATCTTTCCAAATTGATAAAAGCTTTAGCCGATATTTCTAGCCGGCCCTTGAGAAAGGCGAGTGGTCGCCGCTTTTTCCATATATAGGGTTGTCTCTGCTTTTTTGGAGATCCCACCGTTCTAAGTAGTTACCCTTTATTCCTGCGTCAAGCCTTTCATTATTTTTGTACTAGCGCACTTGCACAAATTCCTGCTTTAGTCCTCTAATTTTGCCATAGCCATGACTGCTACATCGGGATCTGTCTGGTAGAGAGGGGAGAGTTCCGCCTTCGGTATTCAGGACCAACGAGAGCATACCTTGAAGATTACTTCTTTGATAGGAGAAGAACACCTCGGGTTAGTGAGAAAAGACTGCGGATGGGGGGAAAAGGTAGTGTTGCAGATACTTTCCCCGGATGAGGGCATCACGGATCATGCCGATGGATTTTTGAACGTGTACACGTATCCTTTCACACTGGGCCCCCTTGATAGGGTCGTTCTCGACTTCTGTTCAAAGTATCGGGTTACCTTGGCGCAGATCCACCCGTCATTTTTGCAAATAGTGGTGATGATGAGATTTTTTGCTGAGAAGGCGGGTCTTGGACTTACGCTCAGTCATCTCATCAAGATGTACCGGCCCTTTCATCATCGGGGTCTACTAACCTTGCGATGTCGGTCGACCACGCCCTTCGCTGTTGATGATGAGGAAGATGGAGATCGGGAGCGGATGAGTCGATTTGTCCGAGTACGGACCGCTGACATCGTCCATGTGGAGCTTATGCCATTCCCTGAGGAATGGAATTATACACGTAAGTGGTACATTTCGTGCCTTCTCAGTTTTGTTTTATGAAGAAGGCTGGTTTCGTAAACATGCCTTCTTGTCTTTTCCTGCAGCGGTTTCATGGGCGTCGAGGGACGTTCCTGATCTGCCGAATTGGGTTCGGACGTTGACGACCCACTCAACTTGCGATGAGCGCAAGTGGCGAGCTTTGTCCCGGGGCAGATGGGAAGCAAAACATCATGGTGCGTGTTGTGCTATTTTTTCCTTTCCCTTCCTTTATTTGGAGAGGTACTTTCCCTTTCTGCGCATTAATCTTGTTGTTGTAGGCATCGGAGAGCCTTCCGAGGCGAGGCCACGCCCCTTTGGAGAAGGAGAAGGGTCGCTAGCTTCCGGGCTAAAAAACGGCAACAATAAGCGAGAGATGCCCTTGCAGGGCAATGGCGCTCGAAGCAAGGCGAAACTGGACCAGGGCTCCGGAGCGGAAGCATTGCCGGAGCCTGCCTTGCCCGTGGTTCCTAGTTTTGGGAAGGTGGTTTCTCCATTGCTGTCGCATTCTTTTTCCGTCGATGGTGCTTCAAGGGGTATTAGAAACTCGGGATCGCATACACCGAGCAATCGTACCTCGATCGGAGTTGACTCTTTCAGAGCTAAGGGAGCTAGGTTAGCAGATGTGTGCTCGGCCTTCAAGGAAGCCCAGCGGCTTCACTTCGTGGTGAGTTTCGGCATAGGCCTTTTGAGTTTCGCGTCTTCCCTTCCTTTTTGGGTTTTCTTTTTCAGGCCTTCGACAAGCTTAAGTCCGGGCTGCTTCATCGTGAAGCTAGGCTGCGGAAAACTCTGGACGAGGAGAGATCCCTTAGGCTCTTTTGCCATGAAAAGGAAGTCAAGTTGGCGCGCTTGCGATATGAGGTGAATCGGAGCTTGAATTATGAGAGCTACTTGAAGGAAGATGTAGTTTTCTGTCCCGAGTGAGTGTGCGTTCCTCCTTCTAGCTTTTGAGGCTAACGCTTCGTTTATCTCAGTTGCATAAAATGATGGAAGCCCTGGAGCACCTTCGGGATGAAGCTGGCCGAGCCAAGCGTGAGCATGATGAGCTAAAAGCTCAAGCGGAGGTTCAAGCTTTAGAGGGGAAGGGTGCTCTGGCTAAAGCTCCCGTATTTGAGGCTCAACTTCGCTTAGCTCGTGACAATGCTTCAGTTCAAACAGATGTGATTATGAAACTCGAGTCCGAGCTTTCGAAGGTCAAGGCTGAGATCGTTGATGCCCGGGCTGAAGCCGTGATGAGCCGAACTAAGGCTGACCAGGAGATGGTGGTATATTAAAAGGACGTTGTCGATGCTCAGGCTGAGCTGAGGAGGATCCTCGACCGCGAAGACAGGATCAAAGAGTATGCTCGTTGCAAGTCTCAAAGAAAGATTCTCGAGGAGATCAGTGCTAGGGGTTTTGTCCTCTTGGAAGAGTTGGCCCGAGTGAGGGTGGATGAGCGTGATGCTTAGTTACTTCTGTCCAATATTGAAGAAAGCGAAGATGAGGCCAACAGGCCATAGCTCCCGGGGGGCCATAGATTTTGCCATCTGTATATAACATTTTCAAAGCATGTTAGTAGATGGAGATCGCGTTTTTTCGTATATGTGTATAAAAGAAAACCTTGCGGCTTTACTTCTTCTTTGTCTCTTTCTGTCTTGAATTTTAGCCAGATGAACTGGTCTTTGAGTTAGAAGGAATCCTTAGATTCATAGTATGGCCTTGAGGCTCATTGGGCTGGCCCGTAGGCTCTTACGCTTTTGGTCGATGTTACCCTTTAGTGTAAGCTGGCGACAATGGCTCTTACGCTTTTCTCTTAGGCAGATTTAGTTAACCATTTTGGGTTGCGTCTCCGAATCGAGTTTCGACTCGAGCTCATTCGACCCTCAAGTTTTTGAATTTTAGGCTGGCGACAGTGGCTCTTACGCTTTTGGTCAATGCGACCTTTTAGTGTAAGCTGGCGACAATGGCTCTTATGTTTTGGGTTGATGAGACCTTTAGTGCGGGCTGGAGACAATGGCACTTACGCTTTGGGTCGATGCGACCTTTTATGTAGGCTTTATTTTTTCCTCGATAAAGATATTTTGAAAGTGTTTGCCTGACTCTTCGACGGTTTCATAAAAAGCCTCGATTGCGAATCATTGTATGGCGATGATCGAGCACCTCGGGAGGTTTGGCTTGGAGGCTGAGTATCTTGAAGCCAGTGTTTAGGAGCTGACATGGTCGAAGCTCTCTTGCCTATGTCGAGGGTAGCCTGTTTAACCGGTTCTTTTCGAAGTAGATTCGAAGTAATTGAAGGCCTGTGATTTTGTAGCGACAGCGGGCGTCCCCGAGTCGCGTTAGTTCGGCTGGTACAGCCTTATGACCTTAGTCATTTGTGTTTGGCCGGAGCCACTTTTAGTCCCTAGTGAAGTAGTTTTGGCGTCTATATCGAGGGTATGCCTTTTAGGGGTCTTACAAGTTTGATATATAGCCTTAACTTTGAGATCGGGTTTATGCCTTTAGCAATGTCTTAAAAGTTTCACATGCCTTTGAGGTCTTACAGTTTTGGATACTTGGTACAAGTATGGTTCATGCCTTGCTCGAGGTCTTACAGATATTGTCACTTGGTACAAGTGCGGTTCATGCCCTGCTTGAGGTCTTACAGATATTATTTTTGCCTTATGTAGGTTTTACGAGACCGAGGCTGCCCATTTGGGGTCTTATGGCCTCGGATTTTGATAAGCCGATGGAGATGGCGATTGACGGTAGTCCCCGAGTTATCGAGGATTTCTCGGCTCGGGAGCCATTACGATGGAGATGGCGATTGACGGCAGTCCCCGAGTCATGGAGGATTTCTTAGCTCGGGAGCCATTACTTGCAAACTTGGTATTGCCTCATTGAGGGCTAATGATTATGGAGTTTTCGACCCGGGGGTCATATGGACTTGAGTTTTTGACGCCGGTCCCCGAGTGCTCGGGACATTTTTGGCTCTGGAGCTGTTTTGTGATCTCAGCGTTGCCTCATTGAGGGCTTATGAGTTAGGAGCTCCGACCCGGGGGTCATGTGGGCTTGAGTTTTTCACGCCAGTCCCCGAGTGCTCGGGACATTTTTGGCTCTGGAGCTGTTTTGTGATCTCAGTGTTGCCTCATTGAGGGCTCATGAGTTAGGAGCTCCAACTCAGGGGTCGCATTGTTTTGAGTCGTCAATGCCAGTCCCCGAGTGTTCGGTCCATTTTTGACAGAGGAGTCATTTTTGCAAAAAATACCGAGTTTTTTTTTAGGCGTGAAATGCTTTGATGAAAAGTATTCTTCGATTACTTGGTACAAGTATACATGCCTTTGCTGTTAGGATCTTGGTTGTTTTATGCGGACATGGTTCGTTTGACCGTTTGACCCGGTACATTATTTTCCCATCGAGATCTCATTCGGTGTATCTTGGCTCATCCGAGTAGGTGACCTTCCGGGGGGGATGCCCCCCAGTATTCGAGGTTGCATGCAAACGAAGCCTTGAATACTTTGTTGAGTCTTCCTTAGGTAGCATATGGATGTTGCCTCGTTAAAAACCTTGCCGGTAAAACCCCTTTTGGGATAAAAACCCGGTCGAAGGAAAAGAGTGCAACGCATGCTTTTGAAACCTAAGGCCTTCGAGTTGAAGAGTGCTTTGGCCGTTTTTATCGAATACCTGCACTCAGGTCAGCGTAGAATGTAATTGGAAGAGAAAGGAGACGGTCATACCTTAGTGTAGAATGTGCCGACGATGTTTCAACCATTTGTCATGAGGACGCGGTACGGTCCTTTGCTTCGTTTGGTTCGGACTTAGCCAAGGGTGTAGCTTGCTATCGCTATTTTATTGTTTGATCATCCTTTGGCTCCTTCGAGGGCGAAGGTACCGGCGTCAGGGCCACATCATGCACCGCGAACATTTATCTCGCCGCATGATGTTCCCCGTAGACGGTTTTAATCCAATCCTTTGTCAGGAATTTCATCATTTGATTGAGGGTGGATGGCACAGCTCTCATGCAGTGTATCCACGGCCTTTCGAGCAAGGCGTTGTACCTCATGTCTCCCTCGATGACATGGAACTTGGCATTTTGGGTTGTGCCGGCCGCGTTGACTGGGAGGGTGATTTCCCCTTTCATTATTTCGCTTGCCATGCTGAATCCGTTGAGGACTCGAGAGGCGGGTACGATTTGGTCAAGCAGTCCGAGCTGCTCTACCACCCTCGACCTGATAATGTTGGCTGGGCTACCTGGATCCACAAGTACACATTTAATTTGAAATGTATTTACAAGGAAAGAGATTACACCAGTGCATCATTGTGAGGCTGAGACAAGGTCTTGATGTCCTCATCGCTGAATGTGAGGGCATCCTCGGGTACGTAGCCCCGAGTTCGCTTTTCTCTGGTGATGGATATTTTTGTTCTTCTCATCATGGGCTCCTGTGGGGCATCGATGCCTCCCAAGATCATGTGGATGACATGTTGTGGCTCATTTGTTTCGTTCTTCTTAGCCGCCTCTCTTTCCCGGAACTGATTTTTGGCTCGATCGCTTAACAATCCTTGGAGGTGACCTTTATTGAGTAGTCTGGCTACTTCTTCTCGGAGCTGGTGGCAATCCTCGGTCCTGTGGCCGTGCGTGTTGTGAAATTCACACACTAAGTTATGATTCCTTTGTGAAGGATCTGATTGTACAGGCCTGGGCCACTTGGCGTCTCTGATTTTACTAATGGCGAACACGATGTCTGATACATCAGCGTTGAAGTTGTCTTCTGATAAGCGAGCTGCCTCCGTTGGCCCTGCGTTCCTATTGAATCCGGCTCTGTTGATGAGTCCCCGAGGATTCTGTCCTCGGTCCATCCTTCGATCGTTGCGGGGTATGTTGCGCCTCGGGGCGTTCCTTCTGTCTTCGGTATACGGTTGGTACCTTGCTTTGATTGGCCTTGGCTCCTTTGCCAAAAGCCTGCTTAGATACACCGAGCCCAAGGAGGCTCCTAATTGGTCGTCCTCGACCCTGTTTTTTGACTGGTATCGGTTGTGAACGTCCGACCAGGTCACGGCGGGATATTCAATCAGATTCTGTTTCAGCTGCTTCGAAGCCACCGAGCTTCGTTCATTCAGACCTTGAGTGAAGGCCTGCACTGCCGAGTCGTCAGAGACTGGTGGTAGTTCCATTCGTTCCATTTGGAAGCGCGATACGAACTCTCGCAACATCTCATTCTCCCTTTGCTTAATCTTGAAGATGTCGGATTTCCTTATTGCTACCTTGATGGCACTAGTATGTGCCTTAATGAAAGAATCCGCCAGCATGACAAATGAATCTATCGAGTTTGGGGCTAGGTTGTGATACCACATCATTGCCCCTTTAGAAAGCGTTTCCCCTAACTTCTTCAGCAGGACGGACTCGATCTCATCGTCCCTCAGGTCATTGCCTTTTACTGCATAGGTGTAATCAGTAACATGCTCGTTGGGGTCTGAGGTTCCGTTATATTTCGGAAGGTCGGGCATTCTGAACTTCTTTGGAATGGGTTTCGGGGCCGCCTCTTATGGGAACGGCTTTTGTACGAACTTCTTTGAATCCACACCTTTCAAGATCGGGGGCGCTCCTGGAATTTGGTCGACCCTGGAGTTGTAAGTCTCGACCTTCTTATCGTTGGCTTCTATCATTTTCTCGCCCGATTCGATCCTTCTGGTGAGGTCCTCGAGCATCTTTACGATGATGGGATCAGCTATCGACCCATTATTGCTCGATCTCTCTGGTACCTACTCGGCTGGGGGAGCTATCCCTGGTGCTACCGTGCTAGGAGTTTTCTTGTGACTTTGCAGCTGAGCAATAGCCAGCTGTTGTGCCTGCAACATTCATGAAGGTTAACCTCCCGTTCTTCCCTAGTTGGGGTTTTTTGAGCTTCTTGTTGGTCGCCTTGGTGTATGCTCCTGTTGGTGTGGGAGCTTATTTCGACGTGTTGAGCGTCACGTGAAACCAAAACCGCGTCCACGGGAATTAGTTCCGGTGTGTTCTCAGGGTTTCGTGGTGGTATACCAACACCTGGGACGTCAATGCCATTTTCTCCATGGTCTTCAAGTTTGATGTTTTCACGTGCGTTTACTGAGTTAGACATTTGACCTGAAATCAAAGATCTTGGATAAGAACAGGTGTGAAAGATAACTTGCGTTGTGTAATGAAAACAACAAGAAAATAATCACTATTATTTTTAGCCCCACGGTGGGCGCCAAACTGTTTACCGTAAAAAGGGTAATAACAATTAAATTTTATTATGGGATTCTAAAAATACGTGATCTATTTTTATGCTGGTTGTTAAGCAGTTGATGCTATGTGTGAGACGTAGAAACGAGATAAGAGTTAGGAATAAGGTGATAACCAAACCGATAGGTTAACAATCGGGGCGTTGATCAAACGGAATCGTTGTCGATTGGGGTCTCGAGCTTGCCTATTCGAGGGCCTCGGGGTCGAGTCTGAAGCTCGGATGGGAGCTATCGAGGGTGGTCGATGGGGAATAACAGTTACAAACAAATCAATGGCAGCTCTTTATGGCCAATAATAAGCAATAAATGATGAACAACGAATTGAAAACAATAAATATTAGCAATAAATGAGATAACGAGACCAAGAGAAAGTGTTAGAGAGCAGAGAGAATGTTCTAGTACATTTATTATGGAGTCACCAGAACTGTACAAAATTACAAGGATCCCCTTTATATATGAGGGGAATCCCCACATAGTACAAAATGCATTAATTACAAAGATATGGAGATGGGACAGCTAGATGACGTCATGATTCGGGTTTAGAGTAGCCCACCAGACATTGTCAGCCCTAGCTGTGTGCCTTGGGAACTCCCCATTTCTACCATAGACGGGGTCAACATTGTCCCAAGGTCAAGTGTCGACGAACCTCGAGGGAGGAAACTCGACCGTAGCCTTGTAGCCTCGAGACTTCGAGATGATTTTCTGAGGTGCCTCGATGACGAGGAATTGGACCCCCCCCCCTCCCGATTTCACCGTGTACAGGATGGGATGTGGGTTGATAGAATCTTTCACAAAAAGGTCTTAAAAACATAATGCACACCTAGTGCTTGATAATGTNAAAAGGAAGTCCTACTTGTAGGTAGTAGTCACTGGCGTAGTAACCCCGTACCCTCCTTTCGTAAATTGTAACTACGCGTCCCCTACCCCCCCCCCCCCCTCCTCTTGGTGTTCATGAAATTGGTGTAAGTCCCAAAATTATCATATAGAACTTGCTATTCCAAATGTGCTTGCGTGGAAGGAAATATGTGCAATACGGGTTCCTGTGCTTTCATCATGTTATCTCATCATTTGGTAATGTGTTAAAGATATGGAATATGTGCAACAAATGCTTAGACTTCTAGCCGAATTCGATTAAATATTATTATGTCAAATTGTGTGAAAAAGCCTCTATGTGCTCTAGAACCTAAATTGCTCCCGTGTGTAATCAAGTCGTGAATGAAAGACCTTGTTGCTATTGATATGATAATAACGTTGAATGTGTAAAAAGGGAAACATGAATTGTAAAATACGACCAAGTGCCAAGAACGACTTAATGAATGAGGCCACTTGTGCCAATGTATTGAAAGATGGGAAAGAAATATGAAGTGAGATGATTGATTGAAAGGATAATGTCTCAAGTGAGATGGCCTAGCCGATTGGGCCATGATCGGACGCCATGCCGCACACATGGTGGTAATTGTGCTGGAAATGATTGATTGGACTTGTGAATATAGTTGATGTCTCAAATGATATGGCCTAGCCGATGGGGTCGAGATCAGACTCCGTGTACGAACACAGTGGTATTGTGGATTGTGGCACATGGCACTAAGATTACCAACATATAAGATGGAAATTGAACCGAGAACTTATGTGAACCTCACATGATGTTTTAGTATTGTTTGAAGCTCTTGTTGTACATCATGACTGCTTCCCCTTTATTTCGTTGTTCATTCTATTAAGATTGGTGTTTAGCTTTACATACTAGTACTATTCGACAGTACTAACGTCCCTTTTATCGGGGGCGCTACATCTTTAAATGGATGAAGGTGGTTCCATAGCAGGTAGTGCTGATTGCAACTAGTGGCGCACCCTCTTTCCAGCTTACTTGGCGAGCCCCACATCATTTTGGGGTCCTGTACCTTTTGTATCTTTTGTTCACCTTCTTATCATGTGTTGAGGTATAGCCAGGGCCTTGTTGCCGACGCTTTTGTAGCACTCTCTTTCGTATCTACTTAAAGGCTCCGTGGACATTATGTGGATTGTACATGGGTGTTGCCAAGGTCAATGGATTATGTTGTATTTTGGACTCTTGTTCCACTAATCATAAGGTGTATGTATTTTGAAACTTAGCGATGATGTAACTGATGAAATGGCTTAGTAATGTACTTGTATGATCTCCTATTGTCTAATTAATGAAAACATGCCTTCTCCTGATCTTAAGTGAGCTGGGTAGAAAGTGTCTAACAGGTTTGCTCGGCCGGGTTCACTCGATTGAGCGCCGGTCGCGCTCCCCGAGCTTGGGCGTGACATGTTGCATTTTCAGATAGCATGAGGAAAATACATCTCTATGCCTGCATGTCAATATACAGGTGAAATCATGAATATCACCAAAGCCGGGTAGCAGAAAGAAATGCATCTTTATGCGTGTATCTCAAGGACGCATGTCAAATGCAATGCATCTCAATGATGAACTCATGTACTCACCCTCTCAGAGTACTCAATCTCACTGTCTCGTATTCTAACTCACCATGCTCAATACTCAGCACACTCATTCACTCAGTACTTTACAGGGCAGATCCAGCCCAATACAAATCAACCAAGGCAGATCCAGCCCAAAGATGCAAATAAACCAAGGCAAATCCAGCACAATGCAAATGAACCTAGATGCAAATAAACAAGGGCAGATCCAGCCCAATGCAAATGAACCAGGGCAGACCTAGCCCAAATGTTAATGAATGCTAGCAATTGCGCCCATTGTGGGTGTGCAGACTCCGGAGGAGCCGATCCAGCCCAAGCGCTGCCAAATCCTGGCATGAATTAATAAAACCTGCTGCGGCGTGCAACCCGATCCTGTAATTACCACTCACAACAGGCCCTCTGCCTCACTCAGTCATCAATATCTCCAGTCTCTCGGGCTCACAACACTCACTAAGCAGCCCTAATCAATGATACGAGATGTGACAATATACGATAACAGATACTGAGATATGATATCAAGTAATGAATGCGACTAAGCACATAACTACAATTAAGCAAATAACTCAACAGTAAAGAACGACCATTGTGGGTCGAAGTAGTAACAGCATATAGCCTAAACATGATTTCTAACATGAATTACAGCTCAAGTGCTCTAACACATAGAGTATAGTAAAAATGTTAAGATAAAATAGCTACATGTTAATACCCCATTTTCCCCTCATATTTCTAAATATATATATATATATACCTTCAAATTAGTATATTTGCATCATCTTCTAGTTTATGAACCTATACAAGCATTTTTCATAATTTTTAAAGGCTTTAAATTAATTTCTTTCTGCATTTTATTATATATAAATATCCAGTAATTATCCTTCAAATTATTTTTTTGATGATTTGATCATCCAAACCCATTATTTACACCAACATGTATGTTTTAAATATTTTACTGCATTTTTTCATAATTACATTTGTATTTTTAGGCTAATTGCACATTTTTGCAAATATTGCCTATGTTCGTGTATAATTATATTATTTATGTAGAAAATAAATTTTTATATTTTTATAATGTTAAGTTATTATTCATAATCATTTTAGTGCATAAATAATATTTTTGTTATTTATTAATTAGTTTTATAGATTATTTTTTTTGCTAAATATTGGGTATTTAAATAATAGCCTAATTCTAAACCTATTTTCGGACCTAATACACCAGCCCAATACCCCATACACCAGCCCAATAACCCCAGCCCAAACCCGTCAAAATAGACACGACCCAACCTATTTTTTAATTGTGGTCGTTGACCTCTAAGATCAACGGCTCATATCTATTCCCTCCTTTTAATTAACCCATTACCCCAACCCCTAACAATTCCCCATAAACTCGCCCCCTCGGGATCCTCTCTACTCTCATCTTCTCTAACCCTAACCGCCTCACACTCAACTTCTCCAAATCCGGCTCTAAAATGGAATCAATCGTTGATTCACTTACCTTATTGATCTCCTCTCACTATTGGTTGTTCGTCTATGGTGTTACCTAGTTTCTTTCCTAAACATGGCAAGCGAATATCATTAAAATCGAACCAAAATAGGTTCAAATCACTGTCTTTCTGCTATTCTGTCTATGTCCATCCTTTGCTCTTTTGAGAGTACGAATATTTGTGAATTTTTTGTTGATTCTTACTTACCCTAAAACTAGGGTTTACAGACCTCTTCAAATCGAACCAAATTTGGTTCAAATCTTTCATTTTGAGTGTTATTTTGTCTATATTTGTCCTATTCTGTGTGAGTTTTATTTTTTTTTAGATTCTGCCAATTTTTCACTTTCCTTAAAAGTTAGGGTTTCCGGATCTCTCTCTTAAAATTGATTTTCAGATCAATTTGCATGATTATTTACTTTTTTAGTTGCTTAAATTACTGGGTTTCCTTGTTTGTTGCTCCATTTTTACTACTATATAAATCCTTCCCCCATTCCCCTTTATGACAGACTTGAATCGCTATAATCCCACTAAAATTTAAAGCTCTATTATGTTATTCCATCATTATCTCGTTCTATACTTTGGTTCTTGACAGGCTGAAATCCAAGGCCACCGAAATTTTGGGTTCTTGCTCTGCGTTGATATTCAGAATACTGTGGACTTTTGTTCTCTCTTGTTTTTTTTCACTTAACTGGTGAGTTACTGGCTTCGTAGTTTCATTCCTATATATCTGTGATTTGCATATGTTTTCACTCCTGGAGTTTTGCTTAATTTGTTCTTCTGGGTTGTTTTTGTGTGCAATTCTATTTGTTCTACTTCAATTTTTAGCTCTCTTTAACTTTTAACTTCACTTAATTGTTTAAAGCATGCCTAAACCTGATTTGAATGAATTAGTTTCCTTTCAAGCTTATCTAGCCTATGTGTTGCAACTTACTGATGTTTAGGACCTTTGCATCTCTTTGTTGCTTATTTAGCTATCAATCCTGTTACTTGAGCATGCTTTACTTGCATGATTCGCATCCCTTTTAATATACTAGTTGATTGTGTTCAAAAACATGAATGTATATATTAACTATATAGCATAAGCTTGTCTCCTGTCCTATTCTGAATTTGTTATGAGGATATCCTGCCTATGTAGCATGTTTGATCCTGTTCCTGATTAGTATGTTTCTAACATGTCTTGACTTTCCAGTAGTTACGATGATCTATTCTCATCCTGTCTAAATTTTGTTGCTGTAACAACCCGGCCGGTCGTTTCATGTGTTACAGCTTCGTTTTTCCCATTTCTGCTTTCTCATGTTTTGTTTTCCATGTTATGTGGTTCAGGTTAGTCGGTTCGAATCCGGAATGATTTTGGTAAGGTTTGAGACACTTAGTCTCTTTTGAGTAAGCTTAAGTTGGAAAAGTCAACCGGATGTTGACTTATGTGAAAAGGGCTCGGATGTGAATTTTGATGATTCGGATAGCTTTGGGAGGTGATTTGGGACTTAGGAGTGTGATCGGAATGTGTTTTGGAGGTCCGGAGTAGCTTTAGGCTTGAATTGGCGAAAATGGATTTTTGGCTTTTTTTTAGGTTGATAGGAGATATTTTGATATAGGGGTCGGAATGGAATTCTAGGAGTTGCAGTAGGTCCATTGTGTCGATTGGGATGTGTGTGCAAAATTTCAGGTCATTCGGACGTGGTTTGATAGACTTTTTGATCAAAAGCGTAATTCAGAAGATTTTTGGAACCTTAGGCTTGAATCCGATGTGATTTTGTTGATTCGAGGTTGTTTGAGGTGTTTTGAAGATTAGTATAAGTTTTGATAGTGGTATATGACTTGTTCGTGCTTTTGGTTGAGGTCCCGGGGGCCTCGGGGTGATTTCGGATGGTTGACGGAAAGTTAGGAATTGGGAGTTTGCAACTGAATTTTTTGGTTGTTGTCATAACCGCATCTGCGGTAGGGAGGTCGCAGGTACGACTACCGCAGATGCGGAAGCAAGCCGCAGAAGCGGCCAAGAGGTGAGTCAGGCGGAGCCGCAGAAGCGGGCATTTGGACGCATCTGCGATGGCGCAGGTGCAAGAGAGCGACTGCAGGTGCGGTCCCAGACCTTTAAGTGAAAACCGCAGGTGCGGTGGGTTAGGCCGCAGAAGCGGGTCCGCAGAAGCGGAAAAAGGACCGCAGGTGCGGAATCCCTGGGTCAGAGAGTATATATTTCATCCTTTACGATTTTCAGACCTTCTTCACATTTTTAAAACAGTTTTTGGAGTTTTGGGGGGATTTTGAAGAGGGAATCAGAGGGAAATTTATGGAAACTTGTGAGTAAATATTGAAGAAACTAGGGCTTGAAATTGGAGACCTAGAATTTGGGATTTGAGGGGTCATTTGTGGTTGGATTTTGGTAAATTTGATATGCATGAACTCGTGGGAAGATAAGGATTCCATTGATGTTAATTTTGTTGGATTCCGAGATGTGGGCCCGGGGGTCGGGTTTGGTTAATTTCGGGATTTTGTGTCGTAATTTGATTATTTTCGCATGGGCTTTGTTCCCTTAGCATATTTTGACGTCATGATTCTGACTTTGGTTAGATTCGACGCGAGTTGAGGCCAAGACGAGAGGCAAAGGCATCGCGGGCTAGAGTTTGGACCGGATAGAGGTAAGTAATGATTGTAAATGCTGTACTGAGGGTATGAAACCCCGGATATCACATTGTTGTGCTACTTTGAGGTGATGCACACGCTAGATGACGAGCGTGGGGTCGTGCACCGTCAGGGATTGTGACTTAGTCCGTCCTGTATGACCTTTTAACTGCGTGTTTGATTGAAAATTGTTTGCTCTCATCATGTTTAGGCGGAATGCAATATTTGGGCCTCGTGCCAACTGTTTGGACACTTAGGGGATTTTACTACTATGTCCTCACTATTTTGACTTCGAAATTGTATTCAGTCATGCTATATTCTGTTGTTTTCACAACTCAGCCATCTTTACTTCTTGTTAATATTTTAAATGATATTTTGGGCTGAGCATCATGTTTTACTGTTGCCCGTGAGGCTTGTGAGATTCTGACTGAGTAAGGTCGAGGGCCTGTGTTGTAAGGATACTATGGGATCGGGCTGCGCGCCGCAGCGTGTGGTACTTATTTGTGAAATATGAGAGGCCAAGGGCCTGATTAACATGCCACGAGGTGGCTTGTGATTGATATGAGGCCGAGAGCCTGTTGATTATGCCACGAGATGGCTTGTTATTGCGCTTGGGCCGTAAGGGGGCCCTCCCGGAGTCTGTACACCCCCAGTGAGTGCGGGTACCCAGTTTGTGATGTGATCAAGCCCGAGGGGCTGATGTTGTTCCATGTTATTGCCCGAGGGGCTGATACGAGTGATTGTGAGATAGCCCGAGGGGCTAGTTTCTGTAAGTATTTTGCCCGAGGGGCTAGTTTCTGTAAGTATTTTGCCCGAGGGGCTGATTCGTGTTTCTATCTTTTATCCCTATTTTCATTCATTCATTTGAATTGCTAAAATATGTTTTAAAGAGGTTTTAATGAGCTAAGAAGTTTTTTTGAGCTTTTACTGATTTATGATATTGTTCTGGTTTTACATTGCCTCGTTGTAGCATTTTGCTATGTATTTACGTGTTTTCTTATCGCTCAGCTGCCTTTACTTTTATTACTTACTGAGTTGGCGTACTCACATTACTCCCTGCACCCTGTGTGCAGATTTAGGAGTCTCGGGTCACACTAGCGAGGGATGATTGCTTTCCAGCAGGTTGTACGGAGTTGACTAGGTAGTTGCTCGGCGTTCGCAGCCCAGTGCTTCTCCTTCCTATTTTTATTTTGCTTGTTCTAGCTTTGTATTAGACTATATTGTCTTTTTATACTCTTAGACTGATTTTAGATGCTCATGACTGGTGACACCCCGATGTCGGGCTGTGTTTGTTTCTGCATTTGTTCTATCTCACTCTATTTTGGGATTTATCACTTATTAATGACTTGATTATGAACTATTATAACTGTTAATTGGTTTTGGGGGTTTGTGTCGGCTGGCCTTGTTTAACGAGAGGCGACATCACGACCGGTTCCGGTTTGGGGTCGTGACAGTTGCCTATTAATGTGATTCCCTCTTGTAACACTAGTACCTATACTTAGTATAATTTGATCCTTTTCTTTACTATGAGTCTGTGTATACCAATCTTGCAAACTTGTCATGTTCATGGGGACTACTTATGCATTAGGTGTTGAACTTGTTCTTCTAAATCTTTGCTAAGTCTGTTCTTAAAACCTAAAGCCTGTTCGATTATCTGCTCTATGTGCTCAACTTGACTATGTTTGTATCCTTCAGTGTTGTCCCTCAACCTTAGTTTACTCCCTTTCACTTGTTACCTGGGCTCTTTTGAGTTCTCATTCTTAGCTGGCTGAAAGCCAAGGCTACCTAAGTTCTATCATTGACATTCCTTGTGTGAGCACTGCTCGGGGTCCAATAGAGACCCTTATGAACTCTGACACACTAGGACTTGGTCCTTAGTCATTCCTTGAATCTCCTTTATTAACCTCCCTAGTGTGAACACTGCCTTGGGTTCTTGAAGCCCTTGGGAACTCTGACACACTAGGGTCTAAGGTTCCTTGGCACTCTCTCCTAAATGCTCCATCCTACCCCCTTTCTACCTACTAAATGAGCCAATGGGCTTGTGTAAATGGCTGTTTTCTGAATCTTTAATGGCTACTAGGTTTTGGCTATGAAGATTATTTTCCACGCTGTTGTGAAACTATGTGGACTTGAGATTGAAAGCCTGGACTGGCCGGGTATACTTTGGGCCTGCCTTAGGCTCACTATAGCTACATGTAATTTTGTAATTTATTTCACTCATTGGGTCTGTAATAATGTTGTAATAACAATTGGGGTGTTAGTAAAATTGGAAAAATGGGTTTATTTTAATATTGGCATGAAATGGGTAGAAAGCCTACCTATAGGTATTTAATTTGCTCGAACATGTTCTGCTATTGTGTGTGTTAGATAACCTGCCTATAGGTATTTAATTTGCTCGAACATGTCCTGCTATTGTGTGTGTTAGATAACCGGCCTATAGGTATTTAATTTGCTCGAATGTGTTCTACTGTTGTGTCTGTTAGATAACCTGCCTATAGGTATTTAATTTGCTCGAACATGTTCTGCTAGATAACCTGCCCATAGGTGTTTAGTTCGTTTAACATACTCTGCTTCTACATGTTTGTGAGATATCATGCCTATAGGAAATAAAATGACCAATCTTTCAATTGCAACATGTTCACTAGATACCATGATCATAGGTTTATATTAGTTTATGTTCTACCAATCTGCATTTTAGAAATCATGCCTATAGGGTTTTAATTATTTAATGTGTTGTTATAATTACTCACTTAGGAGACATGCCTATAGGAGCTAAAACCAGTCTCAATCGCTAATTGTAGAAATCCTGCCCATAGGATAATCCCACTCGCCTTTAAGTGCCAAAATTGAAATTTTGACATTGTTTCGTTTTCGTTGCCACTATTAGAAAACATGCATATAGGAGCAGACTAAGTAATTCTGAATACCTCCCATTGTTTTCACTGCCAACTACTACACCTAGATATCATGTCTATAGGTTTAAGCACTTATAATCTATAATATTAGTAATCAATACACAATACCAGATTCCCTAAAATATATAGTTATTTGGAAAGCATGCGTCTAAATAGCACCTTGCATCTGAGACCGCCTGCATGTTTGAATTCCCAGGTCGCATAAAAATCATGTCTATAGGTCTTAATGACTTTAACTCGTCTCAATTCTGAAACTGTCAAACGTCTAATGTGTTTGCGTGCATTTTTTGTCTAAGTATGGAGGCTAACTTGATCCCCTTTATGGCAATTACGTGTAGTCCTATCTGTTTTTGACTTTCGCCTGGTTTTATCATTTTGAGCAACTGAGTTGAGTCTAGAACTACCAAATAGTAGGTCCAAAGCCTCCTGGGCCATAGGCATGGGACGGGTAGTGCACGCATAAGGCACGGTTTAGAATTAACTAGTGCGCTTTAGGTAACAACTCAAAGATAGTAATCGGGTAGCAGGAGACGATAGTCTGTGCTCGCTGAATAATACGAGTAACACCCCATCTCGAGGGAGTTACGAAGTATTATTTATGTTGCATGGCGTGATCCTTTTGGCTAAAAAACTTAGGAACCCCCCCCCCCATCTTGTCTTTAAAATCAATTATTTGTGTTTAATAAAACTTCCCAAACTTCTTGCTTTTCTCTATCCTTGTTTATCTAACTAATTCATATAATTCAAGTTCGGCCGGGACCCACAGTTGTGGACCTCGAAGAGTGCCTAACACCTTCTCTTCAAGGTAATTTGAGCCCTTACCCGATCTTTGGTGATGTAAACCAGTTAAACCAGAGTTACTTGCAAATAGATGCCCTAACGCACCTCAAACCCATTAGGTGGCGACTCTCTCTTTTAACACCTTCCTTAAAAGAGTTGTCACGTGTAGGAACTCGATATCACGAGAAAAAGGGATGCGACAGCATGGCGACTCTGCTGGGGATATTTTTAGGCTCTTACCATAAGCGAACTTGTTCTATATGAATTAGCCTTCTCTGATAAGCGTGTCTTTATTATTTTGTTGTTACATGAATATCCCGCTCCCGTTTCCCTTTATTGCTACCTATACACCCTTTTCCCATTTTCCTTTTATTTGAATTTGCACTAATATGCAAATCTCTGCTCATAGCATGCTTTTTCCTTTAGATATTTTTTAAGAATTGCTACATCATGTCTTTCCCCACCCTCACTCCTTTGTCTACTTTATTGCAATTTCCTGATTGCGCGAACTAACTTCTTCCTTGTTTTCCTTTCTTTTTATGTCTTTACGTTTCATTTAATACTACATTTACTATTTTCATCATGCAAAATATTTGACAACGTGTTATTTTATCTTTGCATAAAGCATGCTCCACATCATATTCCACTCACGCGTAACTAATACCATAGGCGCTTGATGAGTGTCTGCACTCTTCCTAAATCACCCTTCAAATTTGGAAAAGCTTATTTGCGGTAAAACTAGTCGATCAGCGGTGCAGTTAACAGTTTCGTGCCTCTCCCTCACAAGATGTCCGCTTGAGGGTACCGGTCTAGAATCTTCTAGAAAACCCACTCTAATATTAACTGTGCATGCATCATGTCCAAACCTAGTATGGGTTAGAACGCAGTCCGCGTAATAACTCGCTAAGTCAAGCCTTGTCCAAAGTCCGTCGGGATTTCCATAATCCCAATGGACACAATCACTATCTCTGCATTATTTGGAGAAAATGTGCCAATATGTTGATCATTAACGTGTAAATAGCCAAATCCGGAGGGGGAAAGGGCTAACTTTATTTGTTTTGCAGAAATAGGGCACGAAGTCTGCAGGTTCGGCATGGTTCAAAATATCCCACTTGTGCTGCTGGATTGGTGGGAAAATCTCCCGCCAAGTGACAAAAATCATGTGAAAAGGGTCCTCGAAAATTTACCCTCCTTGTTAGACATTCAGCCAAAC
Organism: Nicotiana attenuata; assembly: GCF_001879085.1. Classification (NCBI taxonomy): domain Eukaryota; kingdom Viridiplantae; phylum Streptophyta; class Magnoliopsida; order Solanales; family Solanaceae; genus Nicotiana; species Nicotiana attenuata. The sequence goes on from NC_031997.1 coordinate 27,141,068, forward strand.
AATGCATTAATTGAGGCCGCCACCATGCTCTAAGATGAGAAGAGAGTCATTTTTTGTTTTGGTGACATAGAAATGACTCCCCTTTTAGAAGAAATAGGAGGTTTCGTTGGGCTCCCATGTGATAGCCCTGGTTTGTTAGTATCGGAAAACCACACTTCTCAAGGTTTCTTGAAAATGATGGGTTTCAGGAAAAATGATGAGTTAGTTTGCCTGAAGAATTCTTACAATACCATTCAATTTCCTCTATGAGCGTTATGGGCACAATAAGTCATATCGCATTTATCATGATGAGTTTGCCATTACTTCTTTGGGTTGGACTCATCGCCGAGTTTTTGTATTCATTTTTTGCTTTCTGGGATGCTGGTATTTCCGATACAGGGAGAAAGGATCAACACTCGCCTAGCTATGGTCACTAAGGCCTTAATGGAGGGGATTGAGGGGCAAACTTACATTATTGTCCCTATGATTTTGGCTGATATGTACCGGGCTTTAGATCATTGCAAAAAGAGGTATAGGCACTTCGAGGGCTGCAATCTGTTGCTGAAAGTATGGTTGTTGCAACACCTTCAGAGAGGAGAATACCGTCAAGAACATCCGCAACAACCATGGAATGACCACATAGCCTATCATCATCCGAAGAGAATGACTTTATCCCAAATAGATTCGCGTAACCAGAAAACGCTGTGAGCTGGGCATATTTCTTTGGCAATATGACTGATGACAAGGTACATTGGAAGTTCGAGTGGTTCCCTAGCAGTGAATTCATCATCAGGTCGAGAGATACTCCTCATCTAGTGCTAATCGGTTTGAGGGGGATCTATCATTATGCTCCTATCAGGGTTATGAGGCAAGCTGGGAGAAAATAGGTTATACCACGAGTTTCCAAAATGGTTCAGTACAAAGCAGACTTCCAGGGGAACGCCATTCCATTCAAGTTCGAGGCACAGCACATGTAACATCAAAAGATCATTATGGGGAAAGATACTATCGAGTCAGATCGATATCACGCTGGCCATGTGCACTTCTATCCATCATGGTTGGTACATGATATAGCAGGAGATGTCAAGCTAGGGATTAATCTGAAAAATAGGGTTATAGACGACGCTGCTGAAACACAAGTCAATTACAGGATGTTGCGCAAAGGGTTTTCGAGTTTGAAGCCAGGCATATGGAACAACATAAAGTGGACATGGAAGCAATCAACGAGTGGAGAGAAATCGCTACTAAGTCAACAGAAAGGCTGGAATATTTGGAGCAGGGGTTGATGGAGCTTGAAGGAAAAATGAGAAAGAGAGTTGCAGACTGTCAAAACATGGATGGCAATGAAGGAGAGCTCCTAGCAAGGGCATATCTGCTGTTGGACATGCGCGACCTGGGGAATCTGATTGATGGAGCAAAGAAGGCCAAGCATGGAGAAGGTCCCTCCGGGACCAAATAGATTAGGAATGATGTTTTACTTGCTTTCTAGACTCGTTTTAGACTTTGGTTGAAATAAGGCAAATGCCATTAATGACTCTTTATAAATATTGTCGTTTTAGTAGAGATTTGGTTCATTTATCATATTAATGAAATGACGCAGTTATTGGCATCGATTTTCTCCAAATCTATATGTCGCTTAGGCCTACCGGGCATAATGAGGTCCCCCAAACTAGGACGCGAATTTATTATTCTGGAATATGTGTTTAAATACCGCAAATATCCCTTTAATACTCCTTACTGACTTGTTTACCTTTTTGTTTTCTTCTTTTCTTTGTTTGTTTATTCCCATCCCCTAAGGTCAGTTCATGCATACTGGCATCATCAGCATACCACACTAGATCTAGAAGTCCTCCACCTCCTCCTCCTCCAAGTGATCCTAAAAGCAAGGGAAAAGCTAAAATGGACGATATGAGTGGTATCAGGAAAGACAACGCTACGAATGTAGAGAATGTTGAAACTTCGGATGGTAGGAGTACCTCGGCACAGAATGATTTGGTCTTACAGTTAGAACAAAAAATATGGAGCTACAAGGGGAACTTGAGCAGGTCCGGAACTTGGAAAACCTTTCCCTTACCCTGAACGTCCCCAATACCAACCAATAAAACACAAACGCTCAAAATCTGGCACCTCCTCATAACACACAAAACCAACAAAATCCTCCCGCACCTCATCAGTATACTACACCTCCTCAAAGTCCTAATCCTCCACCAGTACCTACCCCTCCACAGCATCATCACCACCCAACTCAATACCCACTAACCACCACCTACCACACTCCTCAAAATGCACCACAACCTACCCCTGATCCCCAAAACTCAACCATCGACCATCACTACGCCCAAATTCCTAGAGTCAATCAAAGCAACCCCATATACGTGGAAACCTTACTCCACACTCCACAACAAACCCTATACATACCTGAATCCGCCAAGAAGAACCTGCTCATCAAGAACATGGCAGAAGAACTGAAGAAACTTACTAGTGGAGTCCAAGGTGTTGAAGGCGGTAAAGGCATCGAAGGTTTGAATTATGAAGATTTATGTATTCAGCCGGACGTAGAACTACCAGAGGGTTACAAGCCTCCTAAGTTAGAAATGTTCGATGGGATAGGTGATCCAAAGGTACATTTGAGGACATATTGTGACAAGCTCATAGGGGTTGGTAAAGATGAAAGAATCCGCATGAAGCTGTTCATGAGGAGCCTCACTGGAGACGCCCTGTCTTGGTACATCAGTAAAACCCTAAAAAATGGGTTAATTAGGTAAGTATGGCATCAGATTTTATTAATCGGTTCAGGTTCAATATAGAAAATGCGCCAGATGTCTTTTACATTCACAATCTTAAGAAAAAGCTGACGAAAACTTTCTGCAAGTATGCTACTCGATGAAGGTCGGAAGCTGCGCAGTTGAGGCCAGCACTGGAAGAAGAACAGATGAATAAGTTCTTCGTCAAAGCTCAAGATCCACAATACTATGAAAGGTTGATGGTAATTGAAAACCATAAGTTCTCCGATATTATCAAACTGGGAGAAAGAATAGAAGAGGGAACTAAAAGCGAAATGGTGACAAATTTTGAAGCACTCCAGGCTACAAACAAAGCCTTGCAGTCGGGCGATATTTCTAAAAAAAAAGAAGTAGGGGCAGTGATGGTGGCCCAAGGTCCGAAGTCTCATCTCACATACCAAACACCACTACCCACATATCAGCCTTCACCTCCCAGATACCAACAACCCCCCGCCACTTACCATACTTATAACACTCAGCCAGCATACCACCACTCACCACCAGCCCGCTAAAACTACCAAAAACCCAAACCAAATTTTGACCGAAGACCGCCCAGACAATACACCCCTATTGCTGAACCCATCGACCAATTGTATGAAAGACTGAAGGTTGCCGATTATGTAACTCCCATTCCCGACGTTGCCATGGAAAATTCCTCTCAGTGGGTCAATCCAAACAAGACATGTGCCTACCACTCGGGCATGAAGGGTCATACTATCGATGAATGTCGCACTTTGAAGGATAAGATCCAGACATTGATTGACACTAAGGTTATACAAGCAAAAGTGGTCGCACCTAATGTCTGCATCAATCCTCTCCCGGACCACAAGGACGAGGGGGTAAATGTGATCGAAACTGATGAAGAATGGGATCCGAAAGGATCAATCGGGCTCATTCGTGAAGGGGATTAACCTAAAATATCTCCAGTCATTCTCACACCTATTGTGGTGCAGATTCAGTCATCAATTGTGGTCAAAGTAACCACACCGACCCCGTTCGAAGTTGAAGTAAGAACTCCCCCAGCTACGTCAACTCTGTTTGAGGTGTTAATGACCACACCCTTCACCGTGACAGTAGCACCTACACCGTCCTTTAAGTCTAATGTTATACCATGGGACTATGCTGCAGAGGCGAGAAGGAAAGGAAAGGGGAAAATGGAAGAAACAGGTGCCGCACAAGGCATGACCAGAACTGGTAGGGTATACATGCCCGAGCATTTGGGAGGAACAAGCAAAGAAGATGCTCCCAAGTATCCTATCATTGAAACTGGCCTGGATGATCTTTGGAGAAAGGTGCAAGCAAGAGAGTATTCTGTGGTCGATCATCTAAACAAAACCCCTGCTCAGATATCCTTTCTATCACTACTGCAGAATTTCGAGACGCAAAGGAATGCATTGATGAAAGTGTTGAACAAAGCGTATGTACCCAATAACATCACTAGCGGAGAAATGGCCAACATGGTAGGACAAGTATTGGAAAACCACAAGATCACTTTGCACGAAGACGAGCTACCACCAGAAGGACTGAGTCACAACAGGGCACTACATATCACAGTGCAGTTTGAGGACAAATTCATTACCGGGGTCCTGATAGATGGGGGTTCGAGTCTCAACATTTGTCCATTGACTACTTTGAAGAGGTTGGTTAAAGGTTTGCATGAGATACGAGCAGGAACAATGAACATGAAAGCATTCGATGGGTCCCAAAGGGCCACAATTGGGGAGATCAACCTCTGCTTGCATATGGGCCCAACTTGGTTTGACGTTGAATTTCAAGTATTGGACATATCCGCCACATACAATCTGCTGTTGGGATGACCTTAGATACATGCTGCTAGGGCCGTAGCCTCCACTCTACATCAGGCTGTGAAGTTTGAATGAAATCATCAGGAAGTAATCATCCGCGGGGATGGAAGTAATCCCATTTACACCAATCAGACTGTTCCGATCATCGAGAATAGAAGGAAGTTGGGTGGAGAAATGTACCATCGCATCAAGCACATCAATGCAATTGAGAAAGACAAATGGCGGAGTAATAAGATTGAAAGCATATTGTTATGGACAGGGTATGAACCCGGCAAGGGTCTCGGCAAGAATCTCTAGGGTATCACTAAACCGAGACAACCAAAGCGTCACGGCACAACCTTTGGGCTTGGATACCAGTACACCTGGCGGGGATATGACGATTGGTCGCTGCCATGGCGTGGTTCTTATTACCCTCTTGAATAGCCAATACCGTATTTGCACCAGACATTTCAACAAACTGACATGATATGGGGATATGAAGAAGATGAAGCTTTAGTTGGCCTAAGGAACCTATTTCTGGATAATGAAGACATGGATTGCAGTGTAATAGTTGAGGAGGAGGAGGAGGAGGAAGACCTTACAATTCAGACCGTGGGAAAAGGAGTTGTTCTCAAGAACTGGACTGCTGCACCTGGGCCCGTCGAGTTCCTGGGTATCCTGGCAATTAGCATGATCTATTTTTAAAAGCAATTTTAAGCATTTAAGACATTTTAGGTATTTTGTTTTGGACGTATTTTGTTTTGAAATAATTGCTCGAGTCATCGAGTCGTACTTGTTTTAATGTTTTCAAGATCTATTTAATGCATTGCTATTTTAGTATTTATTATTATCCTTTACATTTTCTCTCGACACCATTATTATTACTTATCCTGATGAACCAACAACTATGACATGTAATAAGACAACGCAACTTAAGGATAGTGATTCAGAGGAAATAGAATAAGAAGATACAATACCTGAGGAAATTGTCAGAGAAGTGGAAAATTTTGAAAAAAAGGCTAAGTCCAATCTGGACGAGACCGAGATAGTCAATTTGGAGATTCCGAAACAATCAAAGAAACTCGCATAAGCATTTACCTGTCACCATCAGAGAAAGAAGAGTACACCCATTTTCTGAAGAAGTATGAAGATATTTTTGCGTGGTCTTATGATGATATGATTGGTTTGAGCACGTCTATAGTGTCTCATTAACTACCTACCAATCCTATGTGTCTGCTTGTAAAGCAAAAGCTCAGAAAGTTCAAAAGTCTGAAATCAAAGAGGAAGTCACCAAGCAGATCAAAGCTAAAGTTCTCAGAGTGGTTGAATATCCTACCTGGTTGCCTAACATCGTGCCAGTTCCGAAGAAAGATGGGAAGGACAGAGTATGTTTCGACTATCGGGATTTAAACAAAGCAAGTTCCAAAGATGATTTCCCATTACCCAATATACACATACTAGTCGATAACTGTGCCAAGCATGAACTCCAATCCTTTGTGGATTGCTTCACGGGATATCATCAGATCTGGTTCGATGAAGAAGATGCCAAGAAAATAGCCTTTATCACTCAGTGGGGAATGTATTGTTATAAAATGATGCTGTTTGGCCTGAAGAATGCTGGAGCCACTTATATGAGAGCTATGACGACCATTTTCCATGACATGATTCACAAAGAAATATAGGTGTACGTGGATGATGCCATCGTCAAATCTAGAAGAAGCACAGATCATATAGCAGACGTGAGCAAATTCTTTAATCGGCTTCGAAGGTACAATCTGAACTGAATCCTGCAAAATGTGCCTTCAGAGTCCCTGCCAGAAAATTGCTAGGCTTCATTGTCAGTCGTCGTGGGATTGAACTAGACCCGCCAAAGGTCAAAGCTATCCAAGACTTGCCACCTCCAAAGATCAAGAAATATGTGATGGGTTTCTTGAGGTGTCACAATTACATCAGTCGCTTCATACCACAATCGACCGTGATCTGTGAGCCGATCTTCAAAATGTTAAAAAAGGATGCCGCAACAAGTTGGACTGAAGACTGCCACAAAGTTTTTGACAAAATCAAGGAATATTTGTCTACACCACCAGTCCTGGTCCCGCCAGAACCTGGGGGACCTTTGCTACTCTATTTGTTCGTGCTAGATGGGGCTTTCGGTTGTGTCTTGGGACAACACGACGAGACGGGGAAAAAAGAGCAGGCCATATGCTATCTGAGTAAGAAGTTCACACCCTATGAGGCACGGTATTCTTTGTTGGAACGCACATGTTGTGCCCTGACGTGGATAGCTCAGAAGTTAAGGCATTACTTCTGCGCCTACACTACATATCTCATATCAAGGATGGATCCTCTAAAATACATTTTCCAAAAACCCATGCCTACGGGGAAGTTGGCAAAATGGCAGATATTATTGAGTGAATTTGACATCATCTATGTAACTTAGAAGGCGATCAAAGGGCAAGCGTTGGTGAATCATCTTGCAGAAAATCCTGTTGGTGGAGAATACGAACCACTGAAAATGTATTTTCTCGATAAAAAGTTATTGTTCATAGGAGAAGATATCACCGAAACATATGATGGTTGAAGAATGTTTTTCGATGGAGCTGCAAACTTCAAAAGAGTGGGAATTAGAGTTGTCTTAGTATCAGAAAGAGGTCAGCATTATCTGGTATCTACAAAACTCAAGTTTCCGTGCACCAACAATATGGCAGAATACGAGGCTTGCATCTTAGGGCTCGATTTGGCCATTGACATGAATATCCAGGAATTGCTAGTCATTGGTGATTCAGACCTTCTATTACATCAGGTTCTAGGAGTGTGGGCTACAAAGAATACCAAAATACTACCGTATCTATATCATGTTCAAGAATTGATGAAAAGATTCACAAAGATAGAATTCAAACATGTTCCGAGAATCCAAAATGAGTTCGCAGATGCATTAGCCACTTTGTCCTCCATGATACAGCATCCGGACAAGAATTGCATCGACCCTATTCCAATAAGAATCCATAATCAGCCAGCTTATTGCGCTCATGTTGAAGAAGAAACGGATGGGAATCCGTGGTTCCATGATATCAAGGAATACTTGGCAAAAGGAGAATACCCGGAGCATGCAAATCATACTAAAAAATGCACACTCCGAAGATAATCCAACCATTTCTTCCAAAGTGGAGGAATTCTGTACAGAAGGACTCCAAAACTAGGATTATTATGGTTCGTTGACGCCAAGGAAGCTTCCAAACTACTCGAAGAGATACATGACGGAACTTGCAGACCACACATGAACGGTTTCGTTTTAGCCAAGAAGATATTAAGGGCATGATATTTTGGATGACTATGGAAACGGACTGCATCAGGTATTCCAAAAGTGTCATCAATGCCAAATACATGCAGATATGATATGGTTACCACCAAATGAACTCAATGCAACAAGTGCACCTTGGCCTTTTGCTGCTTGGGGAATGGATGTCATCGGTTCGATTGAGCTCGCCGCTTCAAACGGGCACAGGTTCATTCTAGTGGCCATAGACTACTTCACAAAATGGGTTAAAGCTACATCTTACAAGGTTATAACTAAAACATTCGTCGTAGATTTTGTCAGAGATCGTATTGTTTGTCGATTCAGGGTGCCAGAATCCATCATCACCGACAACACCGCCAACCTCAACAGCGACTTAATGAAAGCCATATGTGAAACCTTCAAAATCAAGAATAAGAATTCCACAGCATACAGGCCTCAAATGAATGGAGTCGTGGAGGCTGCAAACAAGAATATTAAGAAAGATGGTAGACAACCATAAGCAATGGCACGAGAAATTACCATTTTCCTTATTGGGATATCGTACCACAGTCCGCACATCAACCAGAGCAACTCCCTACATATTGGTCTACGGTACTGAAGCTGTCATTCCTGCCGAGGTCGGAATTCTTTCTTTGAGAATTATACAAGAAGTAGAACTCAGTGATGCAGAATGGATAAGAAGTCGCTACGAACAATTAGCTCTTATTGACGGGAAAAGAATGAAAAATAGAATGTCTAGAGCTTTCACAAAAGGGTCAGACCCAGACAGTTCACACCGGGGCAGCTGGTGCTGAAGCGAATCTTTCCACATCAGGATGAAGCCAAAGGGAAGTTTTCACCCAACTGGCAAGGTCCTTACATGGTCCACATAGTACTAACAGGAGGAGCACTCATACTTGCAGAAATGGATAGAGAAATTTGGCAAAAACCTACCAACTCAGACGGAGTCAAAAGATACTATGCTTAGATTGTTTGCACTTCTCCATTTTGATATAACTGAACTACGCATGACCTGATTCCCATTTAAGAGGGGATACGTAGGCAGCCCTGTGGGTTTGGTCACATCTTAATAAAATCTTCATTTTCCCCATGGTCAGAAACTGGGGCAGAATATTGAGAAGGACCCTCAAAATTTCGAAGCAAGTCCAGCCAATTTCATCATATGCGGAACGGCCGAAGAATCGCTTATTAAACTGGGGCAGAATTTTGAGGAGGACCCTCAAAATTCTAATGCAAGGAAGTTGCAATGTCTCTAAAAGTGTCACAGTCATTGGTTCATCCAATTTACTTGATATTGCATACTACTATGTTTTTAAATAACTATATTTACCAATTGCATGCATATTTTTCGAAAACTTTATTTCTACGGAAGCCAGATGTTACCCAGGGTGACTCAAACAGGATCTCCAGAGCAAAGCAAAGCAAATCAAGCAGGCGAAGGCACGAACCAACCTTCCCCGCAAAACTCACAATTTTCCTTTGGATGCAGGCACAATGAACATAACAAGAGTATTCGCAAATGTACACATTGTATGCGGTCGAAATCAGGTATGCCCAATTTTGTGGGCTCGAGTGTCACTTCGAGAGCGAGATCGAAATAGACCATGCGCGAGCACGATGGCAAAGTACAAGCTTCAAAGATCGAAGTTCTCAATGAACTCCGAGGCCAAGTATGACCGACCTCGAGATAGTACCGTTATGGTTCCATAACAGGAAGAGTGAGATTCCCGCAGTGTCCCTAAGATCACGGCATAAATTTCGGAACGGATTTGTACTAGGCGGTTAGGCAGCTGTATAATAAGATTCCTTACTACAATTGGAAGTGTACCTTATTTAGGATTCCCCTACTATATAAAGGGGACCCCAATCATTTGTAACACATAAATCATTGAGAAGAGAATATACATTTTTACTGTCTTGCTTACTGCTCATCTGAATTGTCTTTTAGCTTTATTGTTCTTACTGACCTACCTCGAGGCCACCCTAGCTCGAGATCGAGTCTGGCTTGTTCACTGGTTTGATTCAACTCATTTCTTTAACTTATATGTTTGATTCTTTGATTATCAGTTGGTACTGGACTAAATCACATATCTTTATAACCTTAATACAAATTTAATTGTTACTCGGATTTAGGGAAAACAGTTTGGCGCCCACCGTGGGGCTAAAGATAATAGTGATTATTTCAGTACTGATTCTGATAACACACGTTATTTTCACACTTGTTCTTGTCAAGAATTTTTGTTCTCACGTTTAAACATGTCAAACTCACAGAACGCACCCGTACATGGCGATGATGGTCTTGGATTTCACGAGGAAAACAATAATGTAGTTGCTCCGGGAGCCGGTGTACCACCGATTAACCCTGGGGAAATGCCGATTGTAGAACCAGTCGACGTTAGTTCACACATTGCTTTGAATGCGGACTTAGACGCAGACCCTGGAGGATATGTACGCAGAGAAGTCCGATCTAGTGGCCAAGGAACACAGGGTATAGGATACGGGGGAGATAGTCTCCAGGTAATATTCGAGATGCTACAGGCTCAACAGGTTGCTATCGCTCAGCTTCAAAGTCAACATAAAACTCCAAGTGTGGTCGAATAAGAAATTAATCGCCGAACTGAGCCGGTGCCAGAAAGATCGAACGGTAATGGATCGGGGACTGATCCCACGATTATGAAGATGCTCGAGGAGCTTACCAAAAGAATTGGGCCAGGAGAAAAATGTTGAAGATAATGACAAGAAACTGGAGACATATAACTCCCGTGTTGATCAAATACCCGGGGTACCCCCGGTCTTAAAAGGTTTGGATGCCAAAAAGTTCGTACAGAAAGTCGTTTCCTCAGAGTGCGGCTCCGAAGCCCATTCCTAAAAGGTTCTGCATGCCCGATATACCTAAATATAACAGGACGAGAAATCCTAACGAACACATCACTTCATACACATGCGGGATTAAAGGAAACGACTTAAATAATGATGAGATCGAGTCGGTTTTGTTGAAAAAATTTGGGGAAACTTTATCAAAGGGAGCAATGATTTGGTATCACAACTTGCCACCGAATTTTATCGATTCGTTTGCTATGTTAGCAGACGTCATTGTGAAGGCACACGCCGGGACTATAAAGGTTGCAACAAGGAAATTGGATGTTTTCAAGATAAAACAGAGGGGTGATGAAATGCTAAGAGAGTTCGTATCCCGATTTAAAATGGAGCGAGTGGAATTACCACCGGTCTAAGATGATTGGGCCATGCAAGCTTTTACCCAGGGGTTGAACGAGCGGAGTTCGATCATGTCACGACAGTTGAAGCAAAATCTGATCGAGTATCCTACTATAACTTGGGCAGATGTACATAATCGTTACCAATCGAAGATCGGGGTCGAGGACGACCAGCTGGGAGCCCCCTCAGGTTCAGTTCATCCAAACAAATTGGCAGTTAAATCCCCGAGGGATACCGACAGGGAACCGAGATCGAACAGAAAACGGTATTGCCATATGTCGCAGATCGAAAAAACAACGGTCCGGGGCGCAATCCTCCTCGGAATGATCGAAGAAATGATCGAGGGCAAAATTCTCGGGGACTTATGAGTAAGAATGGTTTTGATAAACATACCGATCCCGTAGAATCACCTTGGTTATCGGAGTATAATTTCAGTGTCGATGCATCGGGGATCGTATCGGCTATCGAAAGGATCAAAGACAACGGGTGGCCTAGACCTATACAGACTGATCCTTCTCAAAGAAATCCAAACTTGATGTGTAAATATCACGGCACACATGGCCATAGGACCGAAGACTACAGACAACTGAGTGAGGAGGTAGCTCGATTGTTCAACGACGGCCATCTTCGAGAGTTTCTCAGTGATCGAGATAAGAATCACTTCAGAGAAAGAGACACCAACAGAAAGAATGAGAAGGAAGAACCGCATCATGTAATTCATATGATCGTTGGTGGGGTCGATGTTCCACAAGGGCCTATATTCAAACAAACCAAGTTGTCAATCACGAGAGAGAAGCGGATCGGGGCTATGTGCCCGAAGTCATCCTATCGTTCAATGACGAAGAAGCAGAGGGCATTTCAGTCGCACAATGATGCCCTGGTAATTTCTATTTTGTTAAGTAAAATTCAAATTAAACGTGTTCTAGTGGATCCAAGTAGCTCAGCAAACATAATTAGATCGAGGATCGTAGAGCAGCTCGGCCTGCAGGACCAAATTATGCCTGCATCTCGAGTCCTAAACGGCTTCAACATGGCAAGTGAAACAACGAAGGTGGAGATAATCCTGCCAGTGAACGTGGCCAGGACCATCCAAGATACAAAATTCCATGTCATCGAAGGCGACATAACATATAATGCACTACTTGGGAGGCCGTGGATCCACAACATGAGGGCAGTGCCGTCGACCCTTCATCAAATGATGAAAGTACCGACAATAGATGGTGTGAAAACAGTTTACGGGGAACAACACGCTGCAAAGGAAATGTTTGTAGTCGACGAGGTGACGCCAATATCAGCACTTTCAACCTCAGAAAAATCGGGCAAAGATAAGCAGAGAGCCAAATAGAAATCACCGTCCCCAGCCTCGACCGAATTGGAGAAACAGGTAATCGGAGAAGAAGAAGAGGATTTCCTTACTCCTCGAACTTTCATCATTCCCGAAGAATCGGACGCAACCAAGTCAACGGTTGAGGAGCTGGAATAGGTCATACTGATTGAGTACATCCCCGAGCGAAAGGTATACCTGGGAACGGGGCTAACCCCCAAACTCAGGAAAAAACTCATTCAATTTCTTATCGATAACATGGATTGTTTTTCTTGGTCCCACTTAGACATGATAGGGATCCCACCGGAAATAACAACACACCGCCTAAGCCTCGACCCCAGATTCCAACCGGTGAAGCAAAAAAAGAAGGCCCCAGTCCAAAGTGAGGCATGCATTCATAAAGGATGAGGTAACTAAACTTCTTAAAATAGGGTCCATTCGGGAGGTAAAATACCCCGAATGGTTAGCCAACATAGTTGTAGTCCCTAAAAAAGGGAACAAACTTAGAATGTGCGTATATTACAAGGATTTAAGCAAGGCATGCCCTAACAACTCTTTTCCACTGCCTAACATCGATCGCATGATGGACGCCACGGCTGGCCACAAGATCCTTACCTTTCTCGATGCCTATTTTGGGTACAACCAAATTCAGATGAAGACGGAAGACCAGGAGAAGACCTCGTTTATCAATAAGTATGGAACATACTGTTACAAAGTAATGCCCTTCGGGCTAAAAAATGCAGGAGCCACATACCAACGCCTAGTTAACAAAATGTTCGAGGAAGAGATAGATAAATCAATGGAAGTTTACATTGACGATATGTTGGTAAGTCCCTGCACGTAGAGGACCATTTAACTCATTTGCACGAAACATTTGAAATCTTGAGGAAGTACAACATGAAGCTTAACCCAGAAAAATGTGCCTTCGGGGTCGGCTCGGGCAAGTTTCTCGGCTTCATGGTGTCAAATAGGGGAATCGAAATCAACCCCGACAAGATCAAGGCTATCGAGGATATCACTATCGTAGATAATTTGAAAGTCGTACAAAGGCTAATAGGACGGATAGCCGCCTTGGGCCGATTCATTTCAAGGTCATCAGATCGAAGCCACAGGTTCTTTTCCTTACTCAAAGAAAAATAATTTTGCGTGGACCCCGGAATGCCAGCAAGCATTGGAGGAATTGAAGCGATACTTATCGAGCCCACCTCAGTTTCACACTACGAAGGTGGATGAGAAGCTGTACTTATATTTGGCAATATCCGAAATAGCGGTAAGTGGTGTACTAGTTCGAGAAGAGCAAGGTACGCAGTTCCCTGTCTATTACGTAAGTCGGACTTTTGGAGATGCTAAAACTAGATATCCACACTTGGAAAAATTGTCACTTGCATTAAGAGCATCTAGAAATTTAAAGCCATATTTCCAGTGTCACCCCATATGTGTGTTAACCACTTATCCTCTCCAAAATGTTTTGCATAAGCCCGAGTTATTGGGCCGATTGGCCAAATGGGTCGTCGAACTTGGTGGGTACGATATGGATATCAACCCCGAATGGCTATCAACTCTCAAATCTTAGTTGACTTCGTGGCCCATTTTACGCCAACCCTCGTAGCCGAAATGGAGAAAGAACTTCTGGTAAAATCGGGTACATCATTGGGGTATGGACCCTCTTCACGGACGGTGCCTCAAATGTGAAAGGGTCCGGGCTTGGCATTGTTTTGAAGCCACCTATAGGTAACACTATTAGACAATCTATCAAAACTTCTGGGTTGACTAATAATGAGGCCATGATTGCGGGTCTCGATCTAGCTAAAAGCTTGGGGCAGAAGTCGTTGAAGCCAAGTGTGATTCTCTATTGGTGGTGAACCAAGTAAACAAAAGCTCCGAAGTTCGGAAGGATAGGATGCAAAGATATTTGGACAAGCTACAGGTAACCTTGCACCGCTTCAAAGAGTGGACTCTAGACCATGTACCTCGAGAACACAACAGTGAGGCTGATGCACTTGTAAACTTAGGGTCATCAATCGAGGAAGATGATATCATCCCAGGGACTATCGTCCAATTATCGAGATCTGTAGTCGAGGAGGGTCATGCCGAGATAAATTCTACAAGTTTGACTTGGGATTGGAGGGAATAAGTATGTTGAATATAAAAAAAATGGGAAGCTCCTACCAGACCATAAGAATCAAGGGCTTTACGAACCAAGGTTGCTCGGTTTACATTGGATGAAGATGGAACATTATACAGAAGGACGTTCGATGGGCCGTTGGCGGTATGTTTAGGGTCGGGGGACACCGATTAAGTTTTACGAGAGATCCACGAAGGCACTTATGGAAACCACTCCGGCGCCGATTCTTTGATTCGTAAAATTGTTAGAGCAGGATATTACTGGGATAGCATGGAAAAAGACACAAAGGAGTTAGTTAAGAAATGTGATAAATGTCAAAGGTTTGCACCGATGATTCATCAGCCCAGAGAGAAACTTCATTCAGTTTTGTCCCCATGGTCTTTCATGAAATGGGGAATGGACATCGTCGGTCCTCTATCAACGGCCCCAGGTAAAGCTAAGTTCAATTTGTTTATGAATCACTACATTTCTAAATGGGTGGAAGCACAGGCCTTCGAGAAGGTCGGGGAAGAAGAAGTTATAGACTTCATCTAGGACCACATCGTCTGTCGATTCGGGATACCTGCCGAAATCGTATGCGACAACGGAAAGCAATTCATCAGCAATAAGGTAATGGAGTTCCTAGAAGCACACAAAATAAAAAGGATCTTATCAACGCCGTATCACCCAAGCAGAAACGCACAGGCCGAATCGACAAACAAGAATATCATTCAAAACTTGAAGATAAGGTTGAACGATGCTAAAGGGAAATGGAAAGAAGTTCTACCCGAAGTTCTTTTGGCATATCAAACGACATCGAAGTCTAGCACGGGGGCAACCCCATTCTCTTTAGTATATGGCTCCAAGGCCTTGATTCCAGTCGAGGTCGGGGAACCCAACTCCAGATTTCGACATGCATCAGAGGAATCAAATCACGAGGCTATGAATACTAGCTTCGAGCTATTAGATGAAAAGCGAGAAGCTGCACTAGTTCGGATGGCTGCACAAAAGCAAAGAATCGAGAGATATTATAACAGAAGGACCAACCTTCGACACTTCGGAATCAGGGACTTAGTTCTAAGGAAAGTCACCCTCAATACTCGAGACCCAAATGAAGGGAAACTAGGCCCGAATTGGGAAGGACCATATCGAGTCATCGGAGTCATCGGGAAAGGATCCTACAAACTTGGAACGATGGGAGGCAAATAATTGCCTAACTTTTGGAATGTATCGCTACTCAAACGATATTATTGCTAAGGTATGACCTTCTTTTTTTCCATTTGTATTTAAGACTAACTCAGTGCAGATGTTCGATCGAAGACGTTGAGGGCACCCTTCTAAATGAAGACCTTAGGTTTTAAAGCAGCGTTGCACTATTTTTCCCTTAGATCGGGTTTTATCCCAAATGGGTTTTTCCGGCGAGGTTTTTAACGAGACAACAACTATGTGCTACCTAAGGAGAATTCAACAGTATTCAAGGCTTCTTTTCAATCAACCTCGAATACTGGGGGCATCACTCTCGGATGTTATATTTTTGAGAAAAATACTTCACGCCAAAGAGGGCCTCGATAGGGAAACTTTGTAATGGGACAAACGGTCGGGTGAACCGTGTCCATGTAGAATAGTCGAGTCCCAACGGCAAAACATGTACCATGTATGAATTATTCAAAGAAGCATTCTTTCTATATCAAACACTTTGTGTCTCAAAGAAATTTGCTACTATACGAGCTCCAAACTTGTGATTCTATGAGAGACGGCTCAAGGGCCAAAACGCAAATACACCTCGAATACTCGCGGACTATCATCGACAGTCAACGCATTCGAGTTGTCTAAACTCGAATCCGTAAGACCTCAAAGAGGCATCCATCAACGTAAAGGCCCAGGCCATCATACTCGGGGACTAACATTTCGAACAAGTTCAAAATGTTATATGTCCATATTAAAGGCTACGGCCGAAATAACGCGACTCGGAGACGTCCGAATCCAGCAATAAAAACAGGCCTTCAAATTCTATGAAAACCAATTAATAAAGGCTACCCTCGGCAAAATAATCAAAGGGCTTCGATAAAATCAACCCTCGGAAAACCTCAAGAGGTATCGAATTATTCACATACAAACTTGTGCTAAGGCACTAAAAATAAAAGGGTTCTGATCGACACTAAACCCTCAAAAAACCCAATTGGTAAAAGATGCATGCCAAGGCATAAACATAAAGAAATTTTTACTAAGTCTTTTAAGCCGAAAAGGGAAAATAATAGCCATCTCTTAAAGGCCATAGAGGCCCAGCCTAAAAGAACCTAAGGGTCAAAAAATTCAGAGTTCGAGACCTTTGTTCTCACTCAACTCGGACCTAAGTGTCCCACCATCCCGAGCTTGCAAAAAATCAACTTAAGAATAGCTCGAGGATTCACCAAAAAACCTTAAGAGGTATTCTATTATAAGATAGCCCATCGATTACTGAAAAAACCTAAGGGTTTGTTTTACTCTGAGTCTGAGCCGATGCTCACTCGATTATTGAAGTTATGACATCAAAAACTAATTCTTCACAAAACGAAAATGAAGCAATCTTCATAGCAAATCGGAGACGGAGCGGAAAGGAAAGGAATTCTTTATGTACATGAAGAATATTTACAATTCCCGCATGGAGCCTTACACAAAATAAAAAGGAAAAAATCCTAAGGGCCTAATCTACTTCAGGAGCTGCCTCTTCGGGAGCCACATATTCAAGAAACTCCTCCTCGGGGGCTTCCTCCACTCTCGGAACCACTAGCAGAGTGTGAGTATTTGTCATCGGAGAGTAGAGCGGCAGCCTCATCCTCCAAAGCTTTTGCCTTTTCAATATTAGCTGAGAGGTCAAAGCGACGAGCATGCACTTCCTCGAGAGTCTCTCTCCAGGATTGTCGCCTGGCGTGCTCAACAGCGCATGACAATTTGACTACAGCAGCAGTAGAGATCTCCTGTGCCCGAATGTTGGCAGCATCAGCGTCATCTCGATAAGAGGCCACAAATGCCTCCAGCTCAGATTTGGCCTTTGCAAGTTCAGCGACCGACTTAGCTTCGAGCTCCTCAATCTTCCGGCTCCGGGCCAAGCTTTCCACCTTCACGTTTTGAAGTTGACATTTGACCGAAGTCAGCTAGGCCGAAAGCGTGTCCTTCTCCAAAGCGAGACAATTCATATGCTGCTTCCACCCTAAGGTCTCGGCCTCTTTCACCTTGAGCTCCTCTCGAAGCTGTTCCACCAGCTTGACCTTCTGCTAGGCCTGCAAAGTCGAAGTGTTAGTCGCTAAGTCAGATAAACACATAACAAACTACCAAAAAGTTACATTACCTGTTCAATGAGCTCGGTCTGTTCTCGATGAGCCTTCGTCAAGTCGGCTCGTAGGCCCCTGATCTCCTCCTTTTTTTGAACGTAGAGGAGTTTGAGGTTGTCTCTCTCTTCCATAAGCTTCTTAATTTCGGCCTCACATCGGGCAAGCTTGGCTCGAGACTTGGAGAACGCTTGTCGATGGAGTGCCACAGCCTTCACACAAAGAAAAGAAGTCAGACTTAGAAAAACGAGAATAAAGCAGGAACATCATTATGGAAGCAGAAACTTACTTACTTAAGAAGACGTTGAGCCTCGTCAAAAATAAACAAAGCATCTAGGTCGGGACCATCTTCGACCCCCGCAAAGCATTCCTGGAAATTATCATACCCTTCGTGGGTCGTCCCACGTCGGGAGTCTTCATGGCCCGGGTATCTCGGAACTGCCCTTCAGAGAGCACAGGGCCAGGCGGCGATTCATCTATGTTAATTATCCTAAGTGATTCACTTGGGACATTCTCTTCTCTTTGGAGGGCCTCGGAATTAGGCTCTTCGGTCTCACCCGCTAAATGTCCTCCAAGACGAGGTGCGCTTTTACCACCCGATGGCTCGGGGACTCTAATCGAGCTCCCCTCCGATATTTTTTCGATTCGAGATTGAACCGCATCAGCCATCGCCGGTTCGGCGGCCTTCGACGCTTCAGTGCTCCCCCTCTTCCGAGCTACTAGCAAGCAATCGGCATCCTCTCCTTCTTCCTCTTCATCTCGAAGTTGTTGGACCGCATATGTAGATAGGGCTACAGGATCGGACCTAGGCTTTCGAGCATTATTTTTCTTGGGCTTCGGGGAACTTGTCGGTGAAGCCCTTTTCCTTTTCTTCTCTTTGATTGGCTTCGGAATTTCCTCTTCACCAGGCGGGGGCGACCTCATAGCAACAATTTCTCTGAGGCCTGCATAAGGAGAAAGTAAGTATTTTACAGAGAAACGTCAACATATGAACAAGGGAACTCACCATGGTTTTTAGCTTCCCACCGACCCTTGGCTAAATCACGCCAACAACGTTCTGCATGTGAAGAAGTGGAAGCCAGTTATTGAACCTAACCTGCGAGGTCCGTAATCGCACTAGGAAACCAAGGGGAAGCTGCACCATCGAAAAGGAATTAGAACGAGGAAGAATAGAGAAAGCAGAGTAGTAAGCATCGTCGATAGGGTTGTACTTACGTTTCATGTTCCATTCCTCGGGGAATGGCATCCTTTCGGCAGGAATTAAGTCGGAGGTCTTGATTCGGACAAACCAGCACATCCATCCTCGATCCTTGTCCTCATCGATACTAGAGAATAGCGCTTTCGAGGACCGACACTGGAGCTTTATCAAACCACCTCGATAGAGGTGAGGGCTGTATAGCCTGATCAGGTGATCGAGTGTAAAAGACATCTCCTTGACCTTGCCCGAGAAGTACCTGAGCAAATTGACGATGCTCCAGAAAGAAGGGTAGATCTGGCCAAGGGTCACCCGATATTAGTGATAGAAATCGAAAATGACTTGATCTACAGGGCCCAATACTGGATCTACAGCACCCGGTGTAAAAGGATAAGCATACACGCTTAAATATCCTTCCACATGAGTTGTGATGTCCTCTTCGAGGGAAGGAATTACCACCTCCTTATACTCCCAATTACAATCCCTTTTCACCTACTCAAGATCTTCTTCAGTTATCGAGCAGATGTATCGGGACATGGGCTCGCATCGTCCTGGGACTGATGCAGGCTTATCGATTTTGAAATTGGAAGATAGCTCGCATGGCCCAGGAATGCACTCCTCGATACGAGGTGGCGTCGTCGTTATACCAACGGCTGGTCGCGAGGATGAGGAGGTTTTTCTTTTTTAGGAACGATTTTAGTTGCTTTAGCCATCGCTATTGAGAAACTCAAAAGAAGAAAAGAAGTTGATGTTGTTGAAGAAAGAATGGACTCAGAGAAGATGAAGAAGCTAGTAAGGTTTTGGGAAAGCTTTAAGAAATAAAGATTGAAAAAGTTGTGAAATTTACCTATTTATAGTGGCCGCTTCAATGGTTTGGGGAAGCCAATGGCCGACCATCAGCCGCCTTCAATTAATGGCCTTGGTAACTATGCAGATGCGACCTTTCAATCAGTTCTACCACTAACGTCATGAGATTGACATCATGATCGAGGCATCAGAGGGTCGAGAATCAAATCGTTTCTTATCATCTTACCCTGAAAAATGCGGGGACTATGTGTATACGGTCAAAATCAGGTATGCCCAATTTTGTGGGCTCGAGTGTCACTTCGAGAGCGAGATTGAAATAGACCAGGCGCGAGCCCGACGCCAAAGTACAAGCTTCGAAGATCGAAGTGCTCGATGAACACCGAGGCCAAGTATGACCGACCTCGAGATAATGTTGTTGTGGTTCCATAACAGAAAGAGCAAGATTCCCGCAGTGGCCCTAAGATCACATCGTAAATTTCGGAACGGATTTGTACTAGGCGGTTAGACAGTTGTATAATAAGATTCCATACTACAAATGGAAGTGTACCTTATTTAGGATTCCCCTACTATATAAAGGGGACCCCAATCATTTATAACACATAAATCATTGAGAAGAGAATATACATTTTTACTTTCTTGCTTACTGCTCATCAGAATTGTCTTTTAGCTTTATTGTTCTTACTGACCTACCTCGAGGCCACCCTAGCTCGAGATCGAGTCTGGCTTGTTCACTGGTTTGATTCAACTTATTTCTTTAACTTATACGTTTGATTCTTTGATTATCAGTTGGTATTGGACTAAATCACATATCTTTAAGACCTCAATACAAATTTAATTGTTACTCGGATTTTAAGTAAACACACATATCAAATTCACTATCGTCATAACAACAAAACTCCCAAACACAAACATATCTCCAGCTAAGAAATACTCTACTATTATTCATTACCTTTCTTTGCGTGAGACTAAGCATTGTCTCTTGTTTTTGCATGAGGCTAAGCCCTGCCTCCTCAATTGCATAAGGCTAAGCACTGCCTTCCATTGCATTAGACTAAGCCCTATCTCCTCTAATTGCATGAGACTAAGCATTGTCTCCCATTTTGCATGAGACTAAGCCCTGTCTCCTTTCCTTGCATGAGACTAAGCATTGTCTCCTCTTCTTGCATAGGGCTAAGCATTGCCTCCCTAATTGCATAAGGCTAAGCACTGCCTTCCATTGCATGAGACTAAGCCATGTCTCCTTTCCTTGCGTCGAGACTAAGCATTGTCTCCCATTTTGCATAAGGCTAAGCCTGCCTCCTCAATTGCATAAGGCTAAGCACTGCCTTTCCTTGCATAGAGACTAAGCATTGTCTCCTATTCTTGCATGAGGCTAAGCATTGCCTCCCTAATTGCATAAGGCTAAGCACTGTCTTTCCTTGCATCGAGACTAAGCATTGTCTCTTATTCTTTCATGAGGCTAAGCACCGCCTCCCTAATTGCACAAGGCTAAGCTCTGCATTTCCTTGCATAATACCAAATGCTATGCTACTTGAAATCTAGCACTATCTTTACTTTCTCAGGGCTAAGCTCTGCCCCACTCTTATAACAAGACTAAGCTCTGTATCGTTTCGCTTATATGACCCAGCAACATGTCTTTTCATCTCATGGGCTGAAACATCGCCATCTTATCTAAAGGCATCATAGTCCGAAGGCGTCATCCTCATAGCCTGAAGACACCATACCATGGCCTGATGATCTCTCAATATTGCACATCATTATTCAAAGGCGTCATAGTTCAGAGGCACCATTATCACGGCCCGAGAACATCATTTCATGGCCTGCGAATCCCTTCTCAGGCGATTCACGGCCCAGGACGTCATGGTCTAAGGACATCATCCTCACCGTCCAAAGACAACCTTCATGGTCCAAAGGGAATTTGCACTATGTTTAAATTCTTGCAATAATCTATATATTTGCATGTATCGTGTTTTAAGTTTTGCAGGTAATCCAGGAAGGAACCGTTCTTTAAACAAGAGCAATCTTCACTCCGGTTTCCGTTCTGCGATTATTTCAAACGTAATCGACACCCATCAATTACCCACCGTTACTCTATGGCTATCCAGATACTTGCTTTATAACACATCTGTTACGTTTTAGATTCACATTCACGACTTCGCATAAATCCATCAAATATTGTCCTCCCCAAAAGAACCCTTTCCGAAACACACGACCATTCCTGTAACAACTCCATCGGTTTCATTCACCGTTGGATCCAGAACTACACAAGGCATGATTCCTGTAACACCGGGGATATGTAGGCAACTCAGGAACTAGGGTTCGGCCCCCATTTTTTAAAATCACATCCCACATCCAAGTCGGCCAAAATTGGTCATCATTTTCTTACCCGATAATTCTTTCATCATTCCCGGGTAAAGAGGGGCAGTTGTTGATACCAAATTTTTCCCTCATATTTCTAAAAAAATATATATATACCTTCAAAATTGTATATTTCATCATCATCTAGTTTATGAACCTATACAAGCATTTTTTATAATTTTCCATAATTTTTAAAGGCTTTAAATTAATTTCTTTATACGTTTAATTATATAAATATCCAGTAATTATCCTTCAAATTATTGTTTACGATGACTTGATCATCCAAACCCATTATTTACACCAACATTTATGTTTCAAATATTTTACTGTATTTTTTCATAATTACATTTGCATTTTTAGGCAAAAAGCACATTTTTGCAATAATAGCCTATTTTCGTGTATAATTATATTAGTTATGCAGAAAATAACTTTTTATATTTTTATAAAGTTAAGTTATTATTCTTAATCATTTTAGTGCATAAATAATATTTTTGTTATTTATTAATTATTTTTATAAATTATTTTTTTTGCTAAATATTGGGTATTTAAATAATAGCCTAATTCTAAACCTATTTTAGGACCTAATACACCAGCCCAATACCCCATACACCAGCCCAATAACCCCAGCCCAAACCCGTCTAAATAGACCCGACCCGACCCGACCCCCTTTTTAATTGTGGTCGTTGATCTCTAAGATCAACGCCCCATATCTATTCCCTCCTTTTAATTAACCCATTACCCCAAACCCAAACCATTCCCCCTAAAACGACCGCCTCAGGATCCTCTCTACTCTCATCTTCTCTAACCCTAGCCACCTCACTCTCAACCTCTCCAAATCCGGCTCTAAATGGGAATCAATCATTGATTCACTTACCATATTGATCTCTCCTCATTACTGGTTGTTCGTCTGTGGTGTTACCTAGTGTCACGACCTAAATCGCTGGGCCGCGACGGGCACCCGGTACCTTACTCAACCGAGTACCAACATAACGGATCTTTCATATCATTCTATCATAGGTAAATGAACCTGAGTAAAGCATGAGGGAATACAAACGTATACATATGAAATACGGGCCGATAAGGCCGGCATGATTCTTTATATACTCGAAACATAGGCCGACAAGGCCATACGAGTATCCGAATACATGATATCTATCAACAAGCCTCTAAGAATATGTAATATCATAAAGGTCAGGATAGAGCCCCGCCATACCAATCAATACATGTACTAATCATACTGACCAAATAGGCAACTCCGGAGCAAATGGAGTGCACCAACACCTTTTGCTGAGCTGATAGCTTACTTGGAGGGTTCATAACCTGTCTATTGGGACCTGAGGGCATGAAACGCAGCATCCCCAGGAAAAGGGACGTCAGTACAAATAATGTACCGAGTATGTAAGGAATGAAAATCAGTAAATAATAGACATGAGAGAAACATGGAGTAAAAGACTCAACATGTAAGTCTGTATAACTTTGTAAATCATGAAAAACTTATAGTATCATGCATATACATATGAATGTCATGTCGTGCATAGGTACATGTGTTCATAACATCATCAAGCCTATAAGGGCATTCCATCATATCATCTCGGCCAGTGTGGCCAAAATCATCAACGTATACCAGCTGATCAGGTGGTGGTGCGTAGATAACGCCATAACCTTTCCCATATCCCATATACATATATATACATATATATACGCGTATATAACGCCATCTGGTCATGGGTCAATGTGCATGTATAAATGCATGAAATGTATATGAAATACGTTAATAAAATCTCTCGGTACGTCATAAGACCATTATGCCTTAATTAATATCATGAAATAAACTTTACTAACTTACGTATTTTTTATACCCATAAACAGATGATAGAGTAATATGACACATGGGGAATCAAGAACATAAGTATCTCTAGTATTTCTATGAATAGAGTCATTTATGGAAACTGCGTATTTGCTTGTTTCGTTCGTGTCGTATGGATCATGCCAAAAAGAAAGAAGGGATAGCGTTAACATACCTGGAGTAGGAAAAAAAATCCGTATGATATTCTTGGAAAAAGGTTGCACCCTACTCCTTAGAATCACAAAATCTCACGTTGATTGAAGAAATCACATTATAGTGTTTTGTAGGAGCTTTTACGAATTTGTAGCAATTTGTAACAACTCACAGTGCTAATCTCCAAAATCTTCATGTCTGATTGTAGTATTTTGTAAGGGATTGTAGAAATCTTGTAGGGATTTTGGTAAGAAATCACGTCTGATTGTAGGTTTGTTTGTATTGAAAATATTAGGGATGAAATGGTTTGTAACTAAGATATTTGGTTGAAAAGCTGACGCCTGGTTGTGGTTGTAAGGTATTTGGTATGATGTTAGAGATGAATTGCTTTGTAACTAACTTATTTGTTTGCCACTTAATCAACCATGACTAAGAGTCATTTGATTAAGGTATGGCTTGCTGCCACGTTCATAATTTTGATACTTATCCAAAGTCTTTTTCTTAAATTAATTTAATTAGGTAATATCACGCTACCTGGTAATTAACCAATTACCCGCATAATTAAGAATTACCTCAAATTACTTAAAATTTTACTTATTTTTAATATACTTTATACATCCCACTATTATGGTCATATGGTACCTTGTATGGTACTAGTCCACAAATATCGGGTATTATTGCTCGGCCCGTATTTTATCCCAACATGCCAAATTTGGATGAAAATTCATTTCCTTGACTTGCTTCCCCTCTCACCTTCACGAATTTACTCATCACTTGCTTGAAATAACATAATACTTATAATCTCCAAATAATCTTTTCCTTAGACTGATGTTAATCACCTTACGACAAATTCAACGTACAATTCTACAGGGTGCAACATCGTTGTAATTTAGTACTGCGAAGCGTAACATCATCATAATATAATACTACGGGACGTAATATCGACATAATATTGCGAGGCGTAACACCTAGTTTCTTTCCTGAACATGGCAAGCAAATCTCATCAAAATCGAACCAAAATAGGTTCAAATCACTGATTTTTTTGCTATTCTGTCTATGTCCATCCTTTGCTCTTTTGTGAGTACGAATATTTGTGTCTTTTTGTTGATTCTTACTTACCCTAAAACTTGGATTTATAGGCCTCTTCAAATCGAACCAAAATTGATTCAAATCTCTTATTTTGAGTGTTAGTTTGTCTATATTCGTCCTATTCTGTGTGAGTTTGATTTTTTGTTTAGATTCTGCCAATTTTTCACTTTCCTTAAAAGTTAGAGTTTCAAGATCACTCTCTTAAAATTGATTTTTAGATCAATTTGCATGATTATTTACTTTGATAGTTGCTTAAATTACTAGGTTTTGTTTGTTACTCAATTTTTACTACTATATAAACTCTTCCCCCATTCCCCGTTAAGACAGACTTGAATCGCTATAATCTCACTAAAATTTAAAGCTCTATTGTGTTATTCCTTCATTATCTCGTTCTATACTTTGGTTCTTGGCCGGCTGAAAGCCAAGGCCACCGAAATTCTGGGTTCTTGCTCTGCGTTGATATTCAGAATACTGTGGGCTTATGTATATGTGATTTGCATATGTTTTCACTCCTGGAGTTTTGCTTAATGTGTTCTTCTGGGTTGTTTTTGTGTGCAATTCTGTTTGTTCTACTTCAATTTTTAGCTCTCTTTAACTTTTAACTTCACTTAAACTATTTAAAGCATGCCTAAACCTGATTTGAGTGAATTAGATTCCTCTCAAGATTATCTAGCCTATGTGTTGCAACTTACTGATGTTTAGGATCTTTGCATCTCTTTGTTGCTTAATTTTGCTATCAATCCTATTACTTGAACATGCTTTACTTACATGATTTGTATCCACTATATAGACTAGTTGATTGTGTTCAAAAACATGAATGTATATATTAACTATATAGCATAAGCCTGTCTCCTGTCCTATTCTGAATTTGTTATGATGATATCCTGCCTATGTAGCATGTTTGATCATGTTCCTGATTAGTATGATTCTAACATGTCTTGACTTCTCAGTAGTTGCAATGATCTGTTCTCATCCTATCTAAATTATGTTGCCAATTAATGTGATTCCCTCTTGTAACACCGGTACCTATACTTAGTATAATTTGAACCTTTTCTTTACTATGAGTGTGTGTATACCAATCCTGCAAACCTGTCCTATTCATGGGGACTACTTATGCACTACGTGTTGAACTTGTTCTTCTGAATCTTTTCTAAGTTTGTTCTTAAAACCTAAAACCTGTTCGATTATCTGCTCTAGGTGCTTAACTTGACTATGTTTGTATCCTTCGGTGATGTACCTCAACCTTGGTTTACTCCCTTTCACATGTTGCTTGGGCTCTTTTGAGTTCTCATTCTTAGCCGGTTGAAAGCAAAGGCTACCTAAGTTCTATCATTGACCTCCCTAGTGTGAGCACCGCCCTGGGTTCTTAAAGCCCTTCGGAACTCTGACACACTAGGGTCTAAGGTTCCTTGGCACTCTGTCCTAAATGCTCCATCCTACCTCATTTCTACCTACTGAATGAGACAATGGGCTTGTGTAAATGGATGTTTTCTAAATCTTTAATGGCTATTGGGTTTTGGCTATGAAGATTATTTTCCGGGCTGTTGTGAAACTATGTGGACTTGAGATTGAAGCCCTAGCCTGGCCGGGTATACTTTGGGCCTGCCTTAGGCCTACTATAGCTATTTGTAATTATGTAATATATTTCACTCATTGGGTCTGTAATAATGTTGTAATAACAATTGGGGTGTTAGTATAACTAGAAAAATGGATTTATTTTAATATTGGCATGAAACGGGTAGATAACCTGCCTATAGGTACTTAATTTGCTCGAACATGTTCTGCTATTGTGTGTGTTAGATAACCTGCCTATAGGTATTTAATTTGCTCGAACATGTTTTGCTACTGTGTGTGTTAGATAACCTGCCTATAGGTATTTAATTTGCTCGAACATGTTCTGCTACTGTGTGTGTTAGATAACCTGCCTATAGGTATTTAATTTGCTCGAACATGTTCTGCTAGATAACCTGCCTATAGGTGTTTAATTCGTTTAACATACTCTGCTTCTACATGTTTGTTAGATATCATGCCTATAGGAAATAAAATGACCAATCTTTCAATTGCAACATGTTCACTAGATACCATGATCATAGGATTATATTAGTTTATGTTCTACCAATCTGCACTTTATAAATCATGCCTATAGGGTTTTAATTGGTTAATGTGATGTTGTTATAATTACACACTTAGGAGACATGCCTATAGGAGCTAAAACCAGTCTCAATCGCTAATTGTAGAAATCCTGCAAATAGGATAATCCCACTCGCCTTTAAGTGCCAAAATTGAACTTTTGACATTGGTTCGTTGCCACTATTAGAAAGCATGCCTATAGGAGCAGACTAAGGCCTCATTTGTTTTTTTTAAGATTAAGACGTCTGAATCTGAATACACATCTGAATATCAAGATGTGTATTAAGATTAAGACATCTGAATCTGAATACACATCTGAATATATTAAGATGTGTATTAAGATCTGAATAGAAATAATTAAGACTGTTTGATTTTTAACATCTGAATGTATAAAATTTATCTTTATTTGAAAATTAATAAACATAAAATTCAAATGAAATACTAACTAATCTAATATTCTATCAATAAAATATACAGTTTTTTAAAATATGATAGTTGTTGGTGGTGATGGCTAACGGGTGAATGTCGACTAGAGGCGGTGGTTGGTGGTAGTTTTGGTTGATGATGGTGGTTCATGCTAGTAGCTAGTAGTGATTGTTAGTGGTGGCGATTATGATTGAGGATGGTGGTGGTGGGTGGTGATAGTTAATAATGGCGGGTGGTGGTAATAGTTGTGACTGAGGAAGGTGGTGGGTGGGTGGTGGTAGGTTATAATGATGGGCAGTGCCGGCTGTGGTTGTTGATGGTGATGGGGTGGTCAGTTGTGGTAGTTGAGATGGATGAGTGTTGATTGTGGGTGAGAATGAGGGTGTTCGGAGTGGTGGGGATAGTGGGTAGTGATGGTTGTAATGGTGGCGGCTATGATTGAGGATGATGGTGGCATGGTGGTGGTGGTGATGGTGGCGGCATGGTGGTAGTTGATAATGGTAGGCGGTGGCGGCAGTTAATAATGAATATGTGATAGCATCTTAATGAAATTAAGCTAGCGTTTGGCCATAGATCCCAAATTTATTTTGAAAAATCTGATTTGGGTGAAGTTTCGTTTGAAGATGAAAATGTGTTTGCACATACGTTTTCAAAACATATTTTCCAATTTTATTTTGGAAAAACATGTATATAATTCCCAAGTTTTGGGATTTTGGCCCAAAATCAGCTCAGCTGAGTTTGGGATTTGAAATTTGGGATTTGGGATTTGGCCAAAATATGAGCAAAATTTATGGCCAAACATGAGTTTTGAAAATAAATCCCAAATTTATTTTGGGAAAACTCATGGCCAAACGGGGCCTAAGTCTCTGTTATAGATCTTAATCATACAGACCTATTCAGACCTATTAAGTGGTTGCGAATTAAAAAAAACAAACACACTTAATGATTAAGATCTGAATAATTAAGATTTAGACTTTCAAAACAAACACATTTAATGTCTGGGATCTGAATGACTAAGATTCAGACCTCCATTAAGTGCAAACAAAGGAGGCCTAAGTAATTCTGAATACCTCCCATGGTTATCACTACCAACTACTGCACCTAGATATCATGTCTATAGATTTAAACACTTATAATTTGTAATTTTAGTAATCAATACGCAATACAAGATCCCCTAAAATATATAGTTATTCGGAAAGCATGCCTCTAAAATAGCAACTTGCATCTGTAATGCCTGCATGTTTGAATTCCAAGGTCACGTAGAAATAATGTCTATAGGGCTTAATGACTTTAACTCATCTCAATTCTGAAACTGCCAAAATGTCTAATGTGTTTGCGTGCATTTGTTGTCTAAGTGTGGAGGCTAACATGAGCCCCTTTATTGCAATTACGTGTAGTCTTATCTATTTTCGACTGTCGCCTAGTTTTATCATTTTGAGCAACTGAGTTGAGTCTAGAACTACCAAATAGTAGGTCCAAAGCCTCCTAGGCCATAGGCATGGGATGGGTAGTGCACGCATAAGGCACTATTTAGAATTAACTAGTGACTTTAGGTAACAACTCAAAGATAGTAATCGGGTAGCAGGAGATGATAGTCTATGCCCGTTGAATAATACGAGTAACACCCTATCTCGAGGGAGTTATGAAGTATTATTTATGTTGCACGGGGTGATCCTTTAGGCTAAAAAACTTAGGACCCCCCCTCCCCATCTTGTCTTTAAAATCATTATTTGTGTTTAATAAAACTTCCCAAACTTCTTGCTTTTCTCTATCCTTATTTATCTGACTAATTCATATAATTCGGGTTTGGCTGGGACCCACAGTTGTGAACCTCGAAGAGTGCCTAACACCTTATCTTCGAGGTAATTTGAGCCCTTACCCGATCTTTGGTGATGTAAGCTAGTTAAACTAGAGTTACTTGCAAATAGGTGCCCTAACGCACCTCAAACCTGTTAGGTGGCGACTCTCTCTTTTAACACCT
Organism: Nicotiana attenuata; assembly: GCF_001879085.1. Lineage (NCBI taxonomy): Eukaryota > Viridiplantae > Streptophyta > Magnoliopsida > Solanales > Solanaceae > Nicotiana > Nicotiana attenuata. The sequence goes on from NC_031997.1 coordinate 27,170,849, forward strand.
TCCTTAAAAGAGTTGTCACGTGTCGGAACCCGATTTCGCGAGAAAAGGGGGTGTGACACTACAGAGTTCCATGGAATCAACTAAATCATAATTTACACGATGCACGCCCACACGCCCGTCACCTAGCATGCACGTCACCTCAACATTAATCATATAACACTTAATCCGGGGTTTCATACCTTCAGCACTAATTTTAGAAGTGTTACTTACCTCGAACAAGCCAAGTCCAATATCGAGCAAGTCAAGCGATGCTCCAAAAATGCCATCTCGCGCGTACCGAACTCTGAACGGCTCGAAACCCAATACATATGGAAAATATTGCTTCAAGAATCGCCTCAATCTGAGCTCCATAGCTCCAAATATGAATAAAATAGCCAAACCCTCGATATATCGCTTATGCCCAGGCATCTTCGCTTTTGCGAACAAATTAGCCGTTTTTGCGACGTCGTTTCTATGATAGAACATCCGCTTCTACGGAACCAGCTGAGAACTCGACCCTCGCACCTGCAAACAAAATATCCGCTTTTGCAATATTGCAAGTGCGAGCCATTGTCCGCACATACGCAAGACCTCGCTCCTACGCTCCATCCCTTTGCACCCGTGCATCCGCACATGCGCCCCAAATCTCCACTTCTGCAATCGTCCTTACCCAGCTCACACCTTGACTCTACGACTCCTTTGTCGCTTTTGCGACCATCGCATCTGCACAAAACAAGTCGCATGTGCGATTACACCATATCCTACCACCAGCAGCCTTAGCCAAAATTGATCCAAATGATCCGAACCTCATCTGAAACTCTTTCAAGCCACTCGGGACTCCGTCCGAATATACCAACTAGTTCGATAACATAACGGGAACCTACTTGAGGCCTCATATCATGCATAACAATATCAAAACGACGAATCACACCTCAAATCAAAATTAATGAACTTAGAACTTTCAACTTCCAAAACTCGCACCGAAACATATCAAATAAACTCGGAATGAACTCAAATTTTACACACAAGACCCAATGACATAACGAAGCTATTCCAATTTCGGAACCACAATTCAAATATGATATCCATGAAGTCAACTCTCAGTCAAACTTATGAACTTTCAAATCCTTTAAATTTCTAATTTTTGCCAATTAGTGTTGAATCCTTCTAAAAATATCCAAATGCAAATCCGGGCATATGCTCGAGTCCAATATCACCATTCGGACCTAACAGAACCATCAAAACTTTATTCTAGGGTTAAAATCACAAAAGTCAAACTTGGTCAACTCTTCCAACTTAAAGCTTCAATCATGAAATTCATTCTTCCGAATTGATTTTGATTAACCTGAAAACCAAAATCGACAATTCACACAAGTCATAATACATCGTATGGAGCTACTCATGCCCTCAAACTATCAAGCAAAGTTCAAATGCTCAAAACGATCGATCGGGTCATTGCAATACCAGTTGGGGATTTTACTGTGGGGGGCCGTGTCTATCGCTCTTTTTTTATTTCTACGAGGGGGCTACGTATGCTTGATCATCATTTCGATGTGTTGTCAAAGCTTGGATGTGGATGTATTGGTAGATCTTTTAGTAGATCAATAGTGCAAATTCAGGACTGCTGAAGGAAGAGTACTATAGGTTTTAGATGATGTGTTCTATGGATTCAAGCCAAGTGGGGGAGTCTACTATCGGCGATCGGGTTGCATGGTCATTTGTTATATCGGTTTCTAGAGTAAGGGATGCTTGTGGGTCAGTTATGACTTGAAAAGGATGATTTCTAGAATGATTTTGGAACAAGAGATCAGTCGAGTGTGATGTACTGCACTTTATGGGTATTAAGGGCCCTGAGATGATTCAGGTTTGATAATCATTGTGGATGTACTGAGCAAGGAAAGAAATCGCTTGGTTGCTTCTTTTGGATATTCATGTACTGGTGGAGCGTGGGTTGTCCGGTGCGTATTGGCTACATATTGGCTATTAAAGCGAGTTAAATGACTCTCTAGAAGGTTCTAATGAGTTCAAGAAGTATATATGGTGATTAAGGATTTTCGAATTTGCATATGGGTAGAACTTGGGGCTAGCACTGGATGGTGCCGCGACTTGCAATATATTTGGATCGGGCTACATGCCGCATCCGGCTCATAATAGGATATGATTCTTTGTATGCTTTGCTTCTTTCTGTGAGATAGGTTCATAGCGCTGGGCTTTGTGGTGGTACTAGTAGGACTCGTAGGGTGGTTCTCTTATTTGGTTCTCATTCCATCATTCGTTATATTTGAGTAACTACTTGTTGGGTGCACGGATTGCGTCATTTATGACTAGGTGGCAATTGGTGTGGCTTGTCGGTCGAATAACTTGTACTGGGTAAGATGAGATCATTGGTCCTGGAATTAGTGCAATCGGACTTTGATAAGATATGTTTGGATGAGAATGTTATTAATTAGTTTGGAGTTTGGCAATGGTACTGGTCGGGCGAGAGAACTTCATAACTTGTTAATTGGGTGACTGGTTATGAGTTTCCATATGTTTCTTGCATCATTAGTGGTGTTGTGAAGGTTCGGAACAAGGTTTTATTTGATATGAGGTTTGTTACCAGTATCAGATGTAATAATGAGCAGCCATTGTGGTCGGAAGATATTACAATGAGTATGTTGATTATGTGGTACATCGTGTAACTCTATCTCGGAATATAGTTGTGGCTCGATGCAGCTTGTTTTGATTTATTTGGTGTATAGATGTGAGAATCGGGTTTTATAATGAGTTTCAGATGCTAGATATTGGGTTCTAAGGTTTATGAACTAAGGTTGACGAAAGGATCTTCCGCTAGGTTGTTGGCGACGGGCTTATATGGATTGAGATGAAGTGGGGTAACTGTGAGTATGTGTATGGAGAGTTTGTACAGTGATTTGATGGCTTTGGAATGACCCTTGATACATTCGAGGACAAAGGTATATTTAATTGGGGGAGAATGTAACGACCCAGCCTGTTACACCCCACACATAAAATAAATCTTGGTAGATTTGGCTTCTAGGGCAGCCAATCAGTCGGCGACGCATGTGAGGATAGAAGGTGGCAAAACATTTCATTCACTTGCGCCAGCTGTCCCACCAGGTGTAGTGACTGGGGCGGGGCGACCCATTTTGCAGGTGGGAGCGGCAGAAATTCCTAGACTTGTTATAGTACAAAAAGCAGTGTGCCTTTTTCTCTTTCATTCTAGGAAGTGTCACCCACTCTAAGTCACCCAAAATGCTCTCAAACCTCCCTTAAAAGTTTCTAAGCAGATTAAACGCAATTAGAGAAGATTCTAGTAGGATTCAACGTGAAAAAGCTTTGGATCATCACCATAACACTCGTTATCTTGATTTTTGGAGACTTATTGGAGGCTGAGTTAATCACCACGAAGGCATAGGAATTCAGGGAAATATAGCTAGTTTTTCAACAAGGTATGTAAGGCAACCTTGTTTCTTGGCATGATTTCGTGTAAGTCTCTCTCTCTCTCTCTCTCTCTCTCTCTCTCTCTCTCTCTCTCTCTCTCTCTCTCNACATTCGCTCGGCTTTGCCATGCCGAAGAGGTGTCGGCCATTTCATCAAGTACATCACATGCCTCTTGGTAAGAAAGTTTCATAAAGTTCCCTCCGGCCAATTGGTTCACAATGCACTGATTCGTGGTGTTGATGCCCCGATAAAAAGTTTGTTGTATCATTGCCTCGGTCATGTCGTTATTAGGGCACTCCTTCACCATTGTTCTATATCTTTCCCATATCTCGTGCAAAGGTTCCGTTGGCATTTGCTTGAAAGCTAGAATTTCATCTCGAAGAGCCGCCATATGACTTGGAGAAAAGAACTTGGCAATAAATTTGTCCGCCAATTCATCCCATGTAGTGATAGAATGATTTGGGAGCCTTTCTAACCAATCTAACGCTTTACCCCGAAGAGAAAACGGGAAAAGCCTCAATCTCAACGCATCCTCTGACACGTTTGTTTGTTTGCTGCCCCAGCATGTATCTACGAACCCCTTCAAGTGCTTGTATGCATTTTGATCGGAGGCGCCCGTAAAATAACCTCGTTGCTCGAGCAAGGTCAACATGACATTCGTGATTTGAAAGTTCCCCACCCGGATTCGGAGAGGAACAATGGCACTCGCGTACCCTTGATTTGGGAGAACTCTTGGGACTGCTCTTGGCGGTAGCGGAGGAGGGTTTGGAATAGGATTGTTGTCATTGGCCTGACGGCCTCTACGTGGAACTTGAGGTATGGGAACCTCATCATGATCAATATCTTTTACCTCCTCCCCCGCCATGGCATTGCCAATAGGGTCATTAGTATTTAAAGCCATAGTACTTGAATGATCGACACCAACAAAATTAGTAAACAAGAAGGAAAGAGAAGCAAAACACAAAACTAACCAAACAAATAGTCAACACCGTAAGCTCCCCGGCAACGGCGCCAAAAAGTTGATCGCTGCCGACTCGACACTACTCTAAGGTAGGAAGAGCGGGTCGCAATAGCTTTTACCCGAATAGTGGTTCGGGACCGAATTTCCACAGGGAGCTAGTAGTGGAGTTGTATTATCTGTCTAGACTAGTGATGCGGTTGTGCTTCTAATATCACTTCAAACATCTTTGGTTTTGATTTTTATATCTACTATGATAAGACTAATGTTTAGAACTAAATTATTCTACGGGAATATTGCTAAGTTGTATTTAATATAGAGAAAGGCACTAGGGTCGTGGCATTGCCTAGGTGGCCAATTAACGGGTAGATGCTACTAAGGATAGATTGACATCTTTGGGGCTTATGCTATAACCGTTGCACAATTGTACCCACTCTCACACCTCTCGGTAGAGAGAGTGATTTTGCCCAATTGACTCTCTCGAGACCAATTGGGTAGGCCAATTAGACCAAGCAACTAGGGTTCAAGTAGGGTGATTACTCTCTCGAGATTTAACCCGTTAATTTAGACTACCATTTCTCATGGGTCCATCCCAATTCCTTGTTGGGTCAATTTTGGGGTCATAGACTCTCTTTCTCAAGAAGAGTTAAACCCACCAAGCTAGAATCGGTGTTTGCAACCACCAATCCTTAAATAAAACCTAAAATTAACCCAAATAACAAACACCCAATATCAATATAACCTTAGATGGCAACACCCATCAATTACCCACACTAGGGTTGAGCCACAACCCTAGCTAGTAAGTTTAGCTACTCATGCTAGATGCAAAAATTAAAGAAATATATGAAGAAGTAAACATATTAATTAATTGCTAGGAAGAAAATACATTATTGAAAAGCAAAAGTGCCAAAAATGGCTAAACTATTCGGTCTCACGAGCTCAGCTGCGTTCAGAACATAAAACTTGACCTAAAAATGGAAAAAGGTCCTATTTATACTGGGCTGGAAAAACCGGACAAAAATACCCCTGCGGGGTCGGTGCGGACCGCGCAAACATGACCGCGACCGCACTGGCTCTTGAACTCTTGGTTTCTTCTTCTCTGAAGTTGAGGACCGCGGACCGCGTGAAAATGTAGCGCGGCTGCGGTGGAAGTTGGCGCGGCCGCACAAAAATGAACGCGGGCCGCTTTGCTTGGAAGTGGTCTAATTTTTGGCTCTCTGAATCTCTGCTCCGCGGACCGCGTAAAAGAGTAGCGCGACCGCGGAGCTTGAGCGCGGACCGCGTGGAAATGACCGCGGTCGCGTAGCCTTCCCCTTGAATCTGCCATCCTCTGAACCTCCTAGTGCGACCACGTTCACAGTTGTGCGGTCCGCACTAGGTCCTCTTTTCCTCAACTTGCTTAGTCTTTGACACTTGAGCAGGTTTCACTCCTTTTTGAGCCGATATTTGACATTCGTCGCTTTGTCGATCAAACCTGCAATCAAGTACAACTTGTGAGCAGTTTGGGACTATTTTGTAGCAATTTTTAACCAAAGCATAGGCAAGTAGGGGCATAAAACACGTTAAGATCCTAACTTATCAGTAGTCCGTGCACGCGAGGTGACGAGTGCGTGCTCAGACTTATTTGTGGGAAATTTGCCTCTAGGGTTCTTAGGTCCTTATGTTCATTATGTGAAAAGTATTCCGTCATGCTTGAGTTTCCTAATTGCTTAAATTACCTCTATATGCTCCATATGATGTTGCTAGCTTTCCTCTAATTCTTACGTGTTACTTTACCCTTAATTGCCTTAATTGAAGTGATTGCCTTCCTTATTGTTTTGATACTTCTTGATTGTGAGTTCCTCTATGACTTCGTGCAAATATGTTACATGTCCATTTTTTGTGGTTACCGGTGTAATTATCACGTGCTTGTTATGTCTTGTTGCTTTGTTAAGGTTAGTGTGCTTATTGGCTTTTTCGTGATCCTTATTATGTACTTTTCATGCTTGACTTGATGAGTATTCATGTTGGACCAGGCTTATGGTAATTCATTGGTATTTGACCGTTGTTGAGTATTGACTCAAGTTGGGATTCATTTTGTGAAGTTAATTGTTGGAACAAGATTGGTTATTGTTGATTCCCTTGCCGGGATGTATTTGTTTCTATTGTTGATTCCCTTGCCGGGATGTTATTGTTTATGATATTGTTTCCCTTGCCGGGATGTTATTGCTTATGATATTGTTTCCCTTTCGGGATATTGTTGTTATACTATTGTTCCCTTACCGGGATTCTTTTGTGATCGGTGTTGATTTGTATATTGGGATCGGGTTGCACGCCGCAATAATATTATATGGGATCGGGTTGCACGCCGCAACAATATTATATGGGATCGGGTTGCACGCCGCAACAATATTATATGGGATCGGGTTCCACGCCGCAACATCATTATATGATTTGGATCGGGTTGCACGCCGCAACATCATTATATGATTTGGATCGGGTTGCACGCCGCAACAGTATTATATGATTGGGATCAGGTTGCACGCCGCAACAATAAAGAATAAAAGTGAATATTGATTGCATGATGAGGATTGAGAGTTAAAGCACGAAGGGTGATGTCGTGCACTTTCTGTTTGCTGTGTTTATTTGTTGTTATCAATTCAAGTGTTCTAACTGTTTAGATTCCTTTACTGCTGTGATCCTTTGTGTTGGAATTCATAGTGTTTACAATACCTTGCCATATTTATATATACATATTTCAATACTTCAAATTTCAAAATTGTCACATTTTTAATTCAATTGGTTACTCAATTAAATTCCCTTAAACCGTCTGAAGTTGTAATTTACTTAAAAAGGAATTTCTACTAAGTTAATTTATTAAATCCCATGTTAAAGATAATAATTCATTCGATGTTGTATTTTAAATTGAAAATGGTACTTTCTTTATTGAAATAATTTCTAAAAATAACTTCATCTTTTCTTGTTGAGTTCCTAATTGGTTTAGAAGTTGTACTCTACTTTATGTTATGTAAATGAGACTCCTGGAACATCTTAATTGCATTAGTTATGCGTCCTATGTACTGAGTAACATGAGAACGTTGTTGTACAAAGTGAGACAAAATATGTGGGCACAAGGTGCCGGGTGTGCTAAAGGTTTGGAAGTTGAGGTTATGATATGAGACATCGAGTTCTGAGATGGCTGGGGTTGTGCACCAGAAACGAAATGATTGATTGAGTTGACACTGTCTTCCTTACTTGAGTTCATTCTACTTCTCTGTGTTCCAGCTATGTTTGTGTTGAATTATTTGGTTATCTTTCATTTCCATCCGAGTTTCCTTTTATTATTCCGACTGTTTGTAGATTGATTTATCCTTGCTGTTGATATTATTTCTTTACCTTTATCTTGATATTTGTTATCATATCCTGTTTAATCTGTCTGACCAGTAGGTGTCTTGACTGTTCCTCGTCACTACCCCGCCGAGGTTAGTCTTGATACTTACTGGGCACCGTCGTGGTGTGCTCATACTACACTTGTACATCTTTGTGTACAGATCCGGAAATTGATCGATAGTAGCTGTGCAGATCGTCGTGGTGGAGACTCAAGGTAACCTGCTGCTGCGTTCGCAGGCCTCGGAGTCACCTTCGTTGGTATTTCCGTTCCATTGATTCCTTCTCGTTCTGGGATAGTGTTGTATTTATTTTGTATAATTACTCTTAGAAAGGCTTATGACTTGTACCACCGGTTTTGGGAATTATAATTTGTTCCGAGTAATTTAATTTAAAGTTAGTAAGTATCCATGTTATTACAGAAAAGGTTAGGCTTACCTAGTTTAGAGACTAGGTGCCATCACGACTCCATTGGAGGGATTTCGGGTCGTGACAAGAATTGATTTGTTTGTTATGTTAATTTTTTATCACACCTCTTTGCTTGCGGTGGCCTATCTTCAAACACTGTATTAAAGCTTATCTGTCACTAAATCATATGTGAACACGAAATGCTTCGTATATCGGGTTATCCTATACCAAGTGGAGCATAATGGGGGGAGAATCATACACTCTTTCAGGTCACAGATTCTTCTGGACATGTAAGGAAGATGAATATGAATCATATGATTTTCAGCACTTCTTTTCATTCAGTTTGAGAGTCCATTACTCAAATGGTCACTCAACTATCTCAAATTATCTCCTAAAGTCACTTTTCTTTCGTTTGTAACAACAAAGTCATTGAACTATGCCTATTGCACTCAGAAGGTCACTCAACTAGATTTTCCAAATTTTGGATTGCCAAATACCTATTTTACCCTCTAAATTATAAACATTTATCTTGTTTTTATTTTTTTAAAACTTTTTAATATTATTTTTCCTCTTTAATTTATATTATGGACTTACCTATAGAATAAATAAATATTATTTATAAATTAAAAAAATTATTTAAGCATATATAACAAAATAATGAGCATAGTAAAAAAAAATTAATTAGAATAATTTGTTAGTAATAATAATTTTAGTATACAACAAAAATTCAAAAATTTATTTATACAAAATTCAGAATGAAAGAAAATAAAGGTTGTAAAATATATATTTCATGCACTAATATAAAAATAATTATTTAAATAAACATATTTTCTAATATACATTATATATTCTTGAAAATTATGCTCAATTATATTATATATATTCCATGCATGACTTAAGATAGTATATTTTATGCTATACAGATAGCCCCCTTGCTTTCCGGTGACATAACTTTGTGTCGTCGGAAAGTTGGAAGAAACATAATAATATAATTGAGCATAATTTTCAAGAATATATAATGTATATTATAAAAATACCTTTATTTAAATAATTATTTTTATATTACGTGCATGGAATATATATTTTACAACCTTTATTTTCTTTCATTCTGAATTGTGTAAATAAATTTTTGAATTTTCCTTGTTAATACTTAAAAGTTTTAAAAAAATAAAAAGAAGATAAATGTTTATAATTAACACGGTAAAATAGGTATTTGACAATCCAAAATTTGGAAAATCTAGTTGAATGACCTTCTGAGTGCAATAAGCATAGTTCAGTGACTTTGTTGTTACAAACGAAAGAAAAGTGACCTTAGGAGATAATTTGGGATAGTTGAGTGACCATTTGAGCAATTGACTCTTCAGTTTGACTAAGGCTTAACTTAAGTACTTTATGTGCTGAATGGGTTTGTTTTTATGGATAGGAATTGAACATAAGTGGTACTTTCCAGTGTTACACTATTGTTCTTCTCTCTTTCAGTAGATATTAGTGGCGAAGCAAAAAAAAAAATTCAAGGGTGTTCAAACTTAAAAGAAGTAAAAAAAAAAATCTCAACAAAGGGTGTTCAATATATATTATATACATCTAAAATTTAATATTTTATTTATATACACAGTACGATTTTTCATAATATTTCGGCGAAGAGTGGTCAATTGACCACTCTTAACAAAAGGTGGCTTCGCCCATACTAGATATACTATACTCGATCCTTTTCAATTTATATGATATATTTTTCTTTTATTCTGTCCTAAAATGAATAGTACATACTTCTTTATTTAGAAAGAAGTTTAACTTTTAATTTTAACAATTATAATCATTGTCACACCTCCTTTTTTACACACCACCCCGAAGGATAATGTATAAGGGAGTTTTTCCATTTAAAGTGACATTATTCGAAATGGGATTACTTATTTGGTTTTTAGAATCGCCACTTGGGATAGGATTGGCTTTTGGTATCCCAAGTCACCGGTTTAATTTAAATCCCAAATCGAGGAAAATTTCGACTTCCCAATTGGAGTCTGCGAACCAGAAATTCTGTGTAAGGAATTCTGTTGACCCGAGGGAAGGTGTTAGGCACCCCCAGATCCCGTGGTTCTAGCACGGTCGCTTAAATTATTATAAATGGCTAAAAATCTAATTTTTTATACATGTTTTAACTTATGTGCTTTTTAACAGTATTTACCGCTTTTGGTTAATTTTTAAGAAAGTGAACGTCGTTTAAAAACGTGTTTTTGGATCACGTCACATGAAATGCACCCGGATCCTCGACACATTCTTATTCAACGTTTTTGGATTTGGATTTGGGTTGCATGAAATGCACACCCGTATTTAAGAAGGTAAAATTATTAAAAGCGCGCCTAAAGCGACTAACGGGTTATTATCTTTGCGAAGGGTCGTGAAATTGGCTAAACGGCACGCCCCGAAGTCTAAGTATTTTAATTAAGTATTTAATGAGGGCCCCGCAATTTATGTGTTTTGTTTGGCGAGGCTCATCTCATTTTTTATTTAAAGGCCGACCTAAAGCAACTACAATTTTTCTATTTATTTTTATCTCTAAAAGGGCCTAATTAATTTACATTTGGGCCTCAAATTCAAGTCTACACTTGAACAAGAGGGAGGCCTCTTAATTCAAGTGTACCACTTAACTTGGAAGGCCTAAAGTTGTGTCATATAATTAAATCCATAGTCTTAATAAAACCCTTCAGCATTTGAGGCTTCAAAATAACTCCAAAGAAGGAAAGCAAATGGTCAGCTTTAAGAAAAGGCCAGTTCATTTGGACAGAATTGGGCCAACGCCTTGTGACTCAATGTGAATGGCCCTAACCAATAAATTCAGCAAAGGCAGAGTGGCCCAGCGGGCTGGAGCTTGGGATGCAGCCCAGGAAGAAAAGGGCTCGAGTAGCCCTATAACGAGCTAACCAGCGTTTAGGCCTTAAATGATTTGAGGCCCAGCTCTTGTTTTAAACCAGGGTTGTCACATTGGGCTTTAAACGTTATGGGGAATAAATAGACAATTTATCTCAATTGAAGGCAATCAATGCAATTTATTTCAATCAATCTGGGGGTTGTATCGATCACTAGGGTTTAATCAATAAAGTTTAAAGGATTGGTCAATACAGTTTAAACAACTGTTGAAGCTTTTAGTTTACATGCTTGTTTCTAATCCATTGCCTTTGAAAGCAACTCATAAACTCATGAACTACAAATGAATATAAAATATACATGCTATTTTTGAGTCAATTTCTACTTCCCATCCTAATCTAATTCTCACAGTGACATTATATCAAATTTGAAATGACATGATAGCCTTCAGATAATCTAGAGTGACAGTCCAAATGTCCAATTATTACAAAGCAAAATCTCAATTACACTACACATCAAATTAACACAGAAAAGCAGGAATTCATGGGAAAGCAAATATAATTGTCTTCAAACTTGAGAATATATTCAACTCAGGCTTCATACATCACTGGAGGTCAAAAATGTACCTGGAAATGTGTTGAAAAATGAGAAAATGAGAGATCAGCAGCAATAACGAGCAAGAGATCACACGGCAACCCAGAAATAGATCCAATAGTAGAAGGAAAAACTCTAAACCAAACGGAATCAGCAGATCAACTAGAAAACAACTTGTGTGAACCCAAATAAGCTTGAGATTGAACCCAACAACTCCAGAAAGTCCTCAGCAATTAGGAGCACCCAAAATAACTTGAATGAATCCCAAAGTGACTTAAAATTGAGTCCAGAACACTAGCGATTCAGACTAACCAACTAAACTAAACAAAACTTCAATGTAACAGTATATTTTTGGATTTTTCTATTGTATTTTTCATTTGTTTTGGATTTTTGCAGAAAACTAAGTTCTAAAGAAGGTTTAGAATATAAGAGTTCAGAGATATTGAACTTCCTTGGATTTGAAATTCAAATTGAATCTCGGATTGGCAGGAATGGTTTTTGGGGGGGGGGGGGAATTTTGGGAATTTTCAGGGGTCTCTAAAACTTTGGGAATTTTTCAGAGTGTGTAAAACTTGTTAGTGAAGGCATTAGGGGTGCCTTTTATAGGCAAAGAATGGGGCAGAAGATTCTGGAAGTTTTTACCTATTTCCCTCCTTTTTAATTTCAGATTTTGACTATTAGACCCTAAATTAATGCCTTGTTATCCAAGTTACTGCATTAAAATGCAGAAAACTTACACTAAAGCCCCCTTCTAGAAGGTCCTAGGGTATTCTTTTAACTACACAATGCCTATACTACCCTTGGCTTTGTTTTGAATTTACCAATCTTAATAAAACTACCCTTTCCCCATGCCCAAACTACCCTTATTACCTCCTAAAACTGACACTAATTAAACTCTAGCAGCTATAACCAATCAACTATACTAACTAAACTAACTAAGACTAATTAATTGAAATTGAACCGTGATTTTAATGAACCATTATCTAACAAGTAAAAATGAAACTAAAGTAAAATTCATATCAACAACACAATCATGTATCAAAGGCAGGCGTACACAATATGAATCAATAGAATCAAAATTAATGCTAAGGAGACTAGTCAGAAAACAAAACCAAACTAAACTATTCAATAAAGTAAAAACTAAGGAACTAACCACTGAATTAAACCAACAATATCATAACCAAAATAAAAAAAAAACTAAAAATAAAAAATTATGCGGCCTAAGTCAAGTAAATCAAAAACAAAATTAAACTAGAAATTAGAGGCTATGAGAGCAGAATTAATCAAACAAGAAAAAATCAATCAAAAGGAAGAAACTCATTGATTTTGGTCTTCAAACTTAATCGATTGAATTCTAATTAATGTTATAGGTTCATTTTGTCAAAAACAAACATATAACATTAACTACAATTCTCAGAATTATTAGAACTCCATACAGGTGGAAAACTCGAAAACCCTAAATGTGAAATTGGAGACAGCCTGGTGAACTTCGAAAGAAAATAACCACGGATTTGTGAAGGGGAGGACGAGGAGACTGTATGGTGAAGATTTGGAGTCATTTGGATGAACTTGTGTTTTGAGACCCGATTTTCAAACACATATTCGAAGCTTCTGGGTTTGATTTGAGGGAATATAGTCGTGGATTAGTGATGAGGGAGAGGAGAGGGAGCTGTGGTGTTATTTTGGCCGGGTTTGGAATAAGTAGTGATTTGACCGGAATTTTCAAATTAATATTCGAGAAGATGGGTTGTGATTCGAGGGGGATGGTTATGGGGGTTGGAAAGAGGAGGGGAAGATGAGTTTGTGGTGAAATTTTGGGGCCATTTGGAGCTTCGCCGCCGCCGGCGGCGATTTTCGGCCGGCGGCGGACGACGGAGGGACGGTGGTAGACGGTGGGGTGACGGTGGGCGGCGGTGGTGTTATAGGGTTAGGGTTTGTACGAGGATGGAGGGAGTTTGTCTATAGAATTGTAGGGAGGTTATTACATTTTTATGTAATATCTCGAATGGATACGGACCGTCTGATCATGGGGCATGGATGGACGAGATTAACGGACGCCAAAACGGCGTCGTTTGATGAAAGGGGGGCTGGACCGGGTATAGGGTGTGGGTTTGGGCCATTTTGGCCGGATTTGGTTGGGTTTCAAGGGTGTTGGGCTGGGATTTTCGTGAAAATGGCCCAAACATGGCCAGCCTTCTCATTTATTCATTTTTTGTGTATTTTACATATATATATATATATATATATATATATATATATATATATATATATATATATATATATATATATATTNTCCTAATTTAAGAGAAAACTAAATCAAAAAATGTAAAATGTAAAATTAAAAATTGTAAAAGACTATTTTTGTTATTCTTCTCTTGTTTTAGTAATATTAATCGACCAAAAATATAAAATCGAATTCTAAATGCAAATATACTATTTTTGTACCTTTTGTGAAATATTGGAAACTAAAATGCACACAAAATTGCAAACAAGGCACAAAATTATGCAATTAATTCAAATAATAAAGAGAAATCCTAATTCTAAGAAATTTATAGGAGTAATTTAAGCGCGGCAAAAATCACGTGCTCACAGCTGCCCCTCTTTGCTCGAAGACACGGAGGGTTTTCGGGCAAAGATAAATGAGCACTATGAAGGATTTTTGCCTTCTCAACACTCCAAGAGAAGCATTTTGAAACCCCGCTTCAAAGTTTGCCTACATATCCTTGGCTATAAAGGAATCAGGTCAGTGTAGTTTTGGAAGTTTTGGTAGCTGGGACTACCAGGAGCTGTGAATTTCACTGCTGTTGCTGCTGCTACTGCTTGCTGACCTCCTTATTACACCAAAAGAAAAATCAAAGCTATGCTAGTTATGCCTATCAACTATGAGTTACAAGATTCCTATCTATAGATCTCTTGAAGCTTGATCTTGAGTCTTAGCTGATTTTGCTGTGGACTACGATCTGAATCTTGATGCTCGCAAGTTGTAGATGTCATTTCTTTCTGCAGCATTGGGTCAAAACAGGATCGGCGGAACTTGTGGCTTCAATCAAGTTTTGAGCAATCCACATCTCTGTTTGCTTCAACATTTTGAATTCATTTCTTTTTGTTCTTTTCTTCTTTTCTTGATTCTGGATTGAGATTTATTCCATTGGTCATCTCACACCTTGTGTCTTGAGGTTGACCTGCTTATGATACCAAAACAAACAAACGAACGAAATTTTCTGCCCCAATTTTCACTAGGAAAATTTTGTGAGTTAGTTGTGACACATATCTAAGCGATCAAATCAGGAATGTGTAGAGAGATCTTCGATTTTTGGCCGGGATTTGGAAAGAAAAAGATCCGCGATTTTTGGCCGGGAGATCCTCGGTGTTTTGGCCGGGATTTTGAAAGAAAAGGCTCCACGGTTTTTTGGCCGGGAGATCCTCGGTTTTTGGCCGGAATTTGGAAAGAAAAAGCTCCACGATTTTTTGGCCGGGAGATCCTCGGTTTTTTGGCCGGGATTTGGAAAGAAAGAAAAAAGCTCCACGGTTTTTTGGCCGGGAGATCCTCGGTTTTTTGGTCGGAATTTGGAAAGAAAAAGCTCCACGGNTATTTTTGTTATTCTTCTCTTGTTTTAGTAATATTAATCGACCAAAAATATAAAATCGAATTCTAAATGCAAATATACTATTTTTGTATCTTTTGTGAAATATTGGCAACAAAAATGCAAACAAGGCACAAAATTATGCAATTAATTCAAATAATAAAGAGAAATCCTAATTCTAAGAAATTTATAGGAGTAATTTAAGCGCGGCAAAAATCACGTGCACAATCATATAAATGTCTATGACTTATTTTAGGTTATAAGTTCAAAATCTTTATTTTCTTTCATAAACTAATGTAAACTGAGACCGAGGAAGAACCATATTCCGTCGTAATAGGGGGGAGGGGGGAGGGGGGGAGGGGGAGGGGGGGGTTATGACAGCCTAGTTTCTAGCTGGATAGTTACTCCCTCCGGTTCACAATAAGTGACCATTTTACTTTTTCATTTTGGTCCAATATAAGTGTCCAGTTATGTAATCAAGAAAAAATTCAATTTGCTTTTACTCTTTTACCCTTATGTGCATATCCCTAAAAAGTTTTCTCACTTCTCACTATAACTATGTGACCAATATTTAATAAGGAAAATTTAGTCAGACTAGGTATTTTTGTATAGGATTTAACATTTTCTTAATGGGCGTGCTAAAAGGAAACTGGTCACTTATTGTGAACCGGAGAGAGTACGTAGGAGGGAAGGCTAATTATTAGAGTACTACACCTTGCTCACGGGTCTGCAATGTTTTTTTTTTCTTTTTTTTTTTCATTAGTTAATTATTTTTCATTTTAATCCAAAAAAAAAAAAATGAAAGATGTCGCTATTTATCGAAATGGATTTAAATTATGCATACTAATTACATATAACTTATTTACACTATTGTATAGGTTATAGACTTTTCTTTCTTTTCGTGTTACTAATTCGCATTTACTCTAGATTGTTAATTATAGTTGAATTAAATCAAGTTATTTGATAGTTTAACTTTTTTATGTCAATGAATAAAAAGAGTTACCTTGTGATTCCTACGTTTAATTTACCCACCATACGAATGTAAAACAAACAAAACTTGATCCACCTTGTCAGACTACTCTACTATTTTTTAGTTGCTCCGTTCGTCAACCGAATCTAAGCATTAACAAAATACAAGTCGCCTCATGACTAACTGATTTAAGTGCAAATTCGAAACTAATTTAGTCACTTTTCATGTAAAGGTAAATTTGAACGAAAACATTGTTCAAAATTCGAAAAATACTCCAGTATAATATACTAGAATTTCAGTATAATTATACTGGAGTTCCAGCATAAGTATACTGGAGTTCCAGGATAATATACTGGACTTCCAGCATAATATACTGGAGTTACAGTATAATATACCGGTCCAGCATAATATGCTGGAAGTTCATACACAAGTGCTCCAATCTCCAGTATATTATGCTGGAACTTTCCGCGTGTTGGAGTTCCATCATAATATGCTGGAAGTTCATACACAGGTGCACCAATCTTCAGTATATTATGCTGGAACTTTCCGTGTTGCAGCAAAATAGTGGCTATTTTTCAATGACTTTGCAAACACTGGCTATTTTTGAATGACCCATCCGAAAACTGGCTAGCCCGTGCTATTTTTACGATGTAGAGGGAGCTCAAATATATGTTGTCCAAGCCCATTCCAAATTTTTGCACGCAAAGTTCTTGTTAGAGTTCGGTAAAATCCAATAGTTTTGGTCAAAATTTTGTATTTGTTCTTAAAATTCCACTTACATAACTACACATAATATATCCAAAACTTAATCAACTCCCATAAATCCAAAATTTTGAATCCACCGCTGCCGTAGAGGTATTTTTTTTTTTTTTTTTTTTTTTTTGTTATCATAGAGGTATCTAATTCGTGTGTATTTCGAACTAATCTACCATTTGCTGGAATAATGACAAATCGTTTTTTTTTCTATGCATTAGAAATACTAGTAATAATTAAATAAATTAATTTTTGAACGAAGTATCTAGTAGTAGAAAGTTTCTACAGAAGTTTGACATGGCACTGATGAAACTGCAATCTCAAATTACACTTTGAGGAAATTATAGATTAAAGTTTAATTCAGTCTCCTGAATTATGTCACTCATCTTATCCTTTCAAAATTGTTTAATATTCTTTGATTAAAATAAGAAATTGAAGTTAACTAACCAGCATATTGTTTAACCAAAAAACAGAATTACAGTCAAAGCTTTATTTTAAGAAGAACACCGGCTACTGATAATCAGAAATGAATCAGATTAATTGACTCTGAGAGCAATAGAATAGGTAACAGAAAATAGAGTAGTTCAGTATATTCAGTTGATATTTCGTGTCCTCACAATTGATCAGTTATCTCCCTTTTATAGCTATCTGAGAGATATGTGTTTTGCCTTTGTCATAATAAGGCTATTATGGGCAATTAAAGGCATTAAATGCTACGTTACATAATTATTATATTTAATAGAGAATCTCTAACGTTTTTAATACTAAAGGCTCATTAAGTATTGTATCTGTACTCCTTTGTACTGTCAGGTTCATTCTCTTTAATTCTTGGACTTAAATAGGTACAGGCTGAATCTTTCGAATAGCTGCTCGTGCCTCTTTTCATGCCTCTGCTCGTACCTGTTGCAACTCGTACCTCTTTGCTAATCATAATTCCTTGATCGATCCACGTGTCATGACACGTCATCTTTATATGTAAACTCAATTTTTTTCAATAAAGATAGTCCCCCCACTTGTGGAATTTCTTTAAAGCGGGAATTTTTGTCACCATTAATGCTATGACAGAATCGACGCTCCAATTGTCACATCTAATTAATGTTCTTGACACGTGTCATATTTTCATTGGTTCTACAATTCTGCAGCACTTTTAAGGCTTTTTTATGGTTTCTATATACGAAGCGTCAGTTGTCATTATGACCCTTCTATCATTACACCTTTTCTTTTGACGGTTGCTTCTTAGTATAAATATAACTTCCTTCTTTGTCTTTACCACATAAAGTTTTCTAAACATTCAATTTCTCAAATCTTTGTTTGCTTCTTCCTCGTATCATCATGTCTTCATCAAACCCTAACCCTAGTAAGGTCTCCATAGTTGATAACTTCCCTAACGCTCCCAGTAGGAGCAGAAGAGGAGGTAGACTCTGTAATTTAGGATCTTCATCTGCACGCGGCTCTTCTGTTCCTTCTCCTAGTTCTGTTCCCTCTTCTAGAACTAGAGGTTCTATTTCTCAAAGATCCTCTTCCAGGGGTAAGGATTCTTCTGAACCTCTTCGTGAACCTTTAGTAGAAGAGATAGTTCCTGCGGAACTATCTTTTTATAATGATAGAGTGTCTCTTAGGAATCAAGCAGCTTCCTTAGATCGGACTGATATTTACCCCCCTCAAATTATAGAAGGTTTGATTCCTTTAATTCGTAGTGACTGCCACTGGAGTCAGGACTTTTCTATCATTATTCCTAATCCGAATCAGAGAATTACCTCTTACTTAACTAGATTTTCCTTCTTCTACATGTATCCTTTCACATTAGGATTTAAACCTGCTATTGACCCCGTTATTCTTGAGTTATGTCGCTTCTTTGACGTTTGCTTAGGTCAAATTGGTCCAATATATGGAGGGTCGTTGCCTGTTTGAGGCATTTGAGCAACTTGCCAAGGTGCCTTTTACTTCCCCCGTCTGATTCACCTTTACTCCCCTAGGTCTTTTCCGTAATG
>NC_031997.1:27189915-27190071 GCF_001879085.1 Nicotiana attenuata
TTATATATATATATATATATATATATATATATATATATATATATATATATATATATATATATATTGAATTTTCTGATTTTATTGTGTAAAATAAAAGACCCAAATTAAATCCACTAATTAACTAATTCCTAATTTAAGAGAAAACTAAATCAAAAA
>NC_031997.1:27191486-27201287 GCF_001879085.1 Nicotiana attenuata
AATGATTGTGTAACGTAGCATTCAATGTCTTTAATTATTCATAATAGCCTCATTATGATTTGGGCATAACGTACATTCTCAAAGGTACTTATAAAAAGGAGATATATGATCAGTTGTAGGACACACAAAAAACTATTGAAATATACATTGGCATCATTTATTTTTCTTGATTATTATATTGCTACTCAGAATTATTTCCTTTTATTCATTTCTTTGATTTTCAGTAACCCGAGTTCTTCTAAATTCTAGCTTTGACTAAAATTCTATTTTTTGGTTAAACAAATTGGTTCCGTTACCGGGAATCTGATAATCTATTTCCTCTTTGCTTAACTTTCCTTGTTACATCAACTATGACAAACAACAATGATAACACTCAAGGAAACCAAGAAAATCAAACAAATCAACAACTTCAGGGAGATCTACAGGATAATAACGCATTAGTTCCTTCTCCACAAGGTTCTCCACGACGGTCTCGTGAAGGCACTCCTGAGGGGTCTCACACAAATGGACAAGCTCAATTCGAAAATGTTGAAACTATGGACGAGGCTTTACAAAAACTTATTGCCTCTCAAGTCAATAAAGCTCTTCAGGCTTTTGTTAGCCAATTACCTGCTGCACCACCTACACGCACACCAAATAACAACACTCTAGAGAACCCTCGTTCCGGACTCGTTAATTCAGGTAGTCGGGAAACCCCCAGCGAATCACAGGAGGGAGAACCAGGTAATTCTAATTTATAGAATTTAGTACTAACATTGCAGAAACAGCTCAAGGAGCAAAGTGACCGCATAGAGCAGATACCTGGGGTGCCGCCCGTGATCAAATGGGTAGATATGGATAAGTATTCTCAACAGCCTTGGAAGCCAAGTGCTGCTCCTCTCCCAATTCCAAAGAAGTTCAAAATGCCTGATATACAAAAGTACGATGGAACAACAGACCCACGAGACCACGTTACTGCATTTACAACAGGCGTAAAGGGTAACGACCTGACTAGGCAGGAGATTGAATCAGTCTTAGTCAAAAAATTCGGTGAAACGCTCACTAAAGGAGCGTTAACATGGTATTCTCTTTTACCCGAAAGTTCTATAAATTCTTTTGCTGAGCTTGTAGATTCTTTTATCAAAGCACACTCGGGAGCTCAAAAAGTTGAAAAAAGAATGGAAGATATCTTCAAGATAAAGCAAGGAGACTCAGAATTGCTTAGAGAATTCGTGGATAGATTTCAACGTGAAAGAATGACATTGCCACGTGTACCTGACAACTGGGCAGCCATAGCCTTCACAAGAAACTTGAATGAGAACAGTTCAGAAGCTACGAGGCGACTCAAGGAAAGCCTCCGAGAATTTCCAGCAACGACGTGGAATGACCTCTATAACAGATATAGTACAAAGATGAGGATTGAAGAAGATGTTATTTTACGACATAAAAAAGAAGAAAAAGTAAACTCAAGACGTGCAGAAAATGAAAAAAGATACGGTAAAAACAGGTACGATCCATACATGGGACCTGCGGGGAGAGACTCACGATCAAAGCAGGATAATCAGATGTACGATCACAGATCAAGGAATAAAGAATCAGGCTCGTCTTCTAGATTTGGGAATAATCGAAACACACGCGAGCCACGAGATGATGATAGGGGTTTGAAGGCAAGGTTTGGTGGTTATAATTTCAACGTAAGCACTTCTGAACTCGTAGCTGTTTTAAGAAGCATGGGAAATAAGGTACGGTGTCCAAAGGAAATGCGATCGATTCCAAACAGACGAAACCCTGATCATTGGTGCGAATTTCATAACGATCACGGGCACAAAACAGTATATTGCAGGTTTTTGCAAGGTGAAGTTGATCATTTGCTAAAACAGGGGTATCTCACTGAGTTATTCAGTGAAAATGTAAACAAGCATACATGAAAAACAGGCAAGAGCCTCCAAAACACCTTCTCCCAAGAGAACTGTCAACGTTATAAGTGGGGGTGAAGATATCAATGGCGTGTCATATACTGCAGCGAATAAGATTTCCAAAGTAACAATTACTCACGGGAAGCGGCTGCGGCATATATTGGAGGAAGAAAATATTACATTCAATGATGCAGATGCCGAGGGTCTATTAACTCCACATAACGACGCACTGGTAATATCTTTACTTGTACATGACACTAACGTGAAACGAGTTTTGATTGATCCAGGTAGATCATTAAACATTATTTTGATACGAGTATTACGTGAGATGCAAGCTGAAGAAAAAGTAATACCAAAGGCACATACTCTATCTGGGTTTGATAATTCCAGCGTCGTTACAAAAGGAAAGGTAACGCTCACCACATTTGCTGAAGGAGTCGTCAAAGACACAAAGTTCCAGGTAGTAGACATGGAGATGGCTTACAATATGATTCTTGGGAGACCATGGATCCACGAGATGAGGATGTTCCTTTAACTTTGCATCAAGTCATTAAATTTCCAGCGCCATGGGGAATCTGTCAAATAAGGGGAGATCAACAGACATCTAGGAACATCAACTCTGTGGCAGACTCAAGCACGAAGGGTGAAGAAAAATAGCAATTACAGAATTCAGTTGAGGATAACATAGCGTCAACCTCAACTGAGCAAGAGCAAACAGATGTAGATTCAAGGCCCGATTCCATTCAAGAACCAGAGGAAAATGAAAACATCAAAACGACGATAGAAGAGCTGGAGACTGTGGTTTTGTTTATACACTGGCCAGAGAGAAAAGTGTATATAGGAGCTAATCTTAGCTCGGAGGTAAAGCGTAAGTTAATTGAATTTTTAAAAACTAATGCAGACTGTTTTGCTTGGTCCCATACAGACATGACAGGTATACCATCGGAGGTGATGACTCATAAATTAAAAATGAAGATCCTTCATATCCTCCAGTCAAGAAAAAGAAAAGAAAGCAAGGAACTTTCAAGAATCGGGTTATTCAAGAAGAAGTACAAAAATTGCTAAAAATTGGCTCTATTCGTGAGGTAAAGTATCCTAACTGGTTAGCCAACACTGTTGTAGTTCCAAAAAAGAACGGTAAGTGGCGGGTTTGCGTAGATTACACAGATCTTAATAAAGCCTGCCCTAAAGATTCTTTTCCACTACCACACATAGATCAATTGATTGATGCAACTGCAGGTCATGAACTATTAAGTTTTTTAGATGCATATTCAGGGTATAATCAGATTAAAATGGATCCAAGAGATGAAGAAAAAACTTCCTTCATAACAGACAGGGGGACTTACTGTTATAAAGTAATGCCCTTTGGTCTAAAGAATGCAGGAGCAACGTATCAGAGGTTAGTTACCAAAATATTTCAAGAGCATTTGGGAAAAACTATGGAGGTATTTATAGATGATATGCTTGTTAAAACTCAACATTCAGAAGATCATATATCGCATCTATCTGAAACTTTTAAAATTTTTCGGAAATTTAATATGAAGTTAAATCCCGAAAAATATGCATTTGGTGTTGCATCAGGTAAGTTCTTAGGTTTTCTTGTTTCTAACCGTGGTATTGAGGTAAATCCTGCACAGATTAAGGCCATTGAAGAAATCCCTGATATACTCTCGAGCAAGAAAGAGGTTCAAAGATTAACAGGGAGGATTGCAGCTTTGGGAAGATTCATTTCTAAATCATCAGAGAAATGTTTTCAATTCTTCTCAGCTCTTAAGAAGCAGGATCATTTTGAATGGAACGAAGAGTGTCAGCAAGCACTCAGGAATTTGAAAGTGTACTTATCAAATCCACCGTTACTAGCAAAACCAAAGGCTGGGGAAAGATTGCTCATTTACCTTGCTGTTTCAGAAGTAGCGGTAAGTGCGGTTTTGGTTCGAGAAGAACAAGGTAAACAATCCCCTATCTATTATGTTAGTAAATCTTTGTTAGATGCGGAAACGCGGTATCCTCAATTGGAAAAGCTTGCACTCGCATTAATCATGGCATCTAGGAAATTAAGGCCTTACTTTCAGTGTCATCCTATTGCTGTAGTAACCGCCTACCCTTTACGTAATATATTACATAAGCATGAATTATCAGGTAGGTTGGCTAAGTGGGCAATAGAGTTAAGTGAATACGAAATCACGTACCAACCTAGAACTGCTATAAAAACACAAGTGTTAGCTGATTTCATGGCTGATTTTAGCCACGGCATGCAATTAGAAGCATAAAAAGAATTACAGGTGCTCATTGGAGCTAATCCAGAATTTGGACTTTATTCGCTGATGGTTCATCTAATGTAAAAAGAGCAGGTTTAGGAATTGTTTTGGTACCACCTACGGGTGAAACCATTCGACAGGCTATCAAATGTCATTCAACAACTAACAATGAGGCAGAGTATGAGCCTGTGATTGCAGGTTTAGAATTGGCACGAGAACTTGGCATAAATCAAATTATAATCAAAAGCGATTCACAACTCGTGGTTAATCAAATGCTGGGGACTTATACAGCCAGGGAAACAAGGATGCAACAATATTTAGAAAAGGTGCGGGAATTAATAAAGCAATTTCAAACCTGGAAAGTTACACAAATACCAAGGGATGAAAATCTCGAAGCAGACGCCTTAGCCAATCTCGCATCTGCGGCTGACGTAGCAAACGATGCAAACACCTCAGTTATTCATTTATTTCATTCAGTTCTCAACCCCGACAGAAATAGGTAAATTTTAATAATTTAACTTGGGATTGGAAGAACGAGATTGTTGCTTTTTTGCAGTATGGAACCATCCCTGACGACAAGAAAAAAGCCCATGCACTTCGAAAAAAGGCTGCTCGCTACTGCTTAAACCAAGGCAACCTATATCGTAAAATGTTCGGCGGCCCCTTAGCCAGATGCCTCGGACCTTCTCAAACAGAGTAAATAATGAGGGAAATACACGAGGGGCATTGTGGAAATCACGCCGGAGGAAGATCACTGGTAAGAACCTTAATAAGGGAAGGTTACTACTGGCCAAAAATGGAAGAAGAAACAGAAAGTTCGTGGCCAAATGTGACAATGTCAAAGGTACGATAACAACATGCATAGACCGTGGAATTATTACATCCAGTCATCGCACCATGGCCATTCATGAAATGGGGAATGAATATCGTAGGTCCATTACCACAAGCAAAAGACAGGTAAAATTTCTGCTCGTACTCACTGATTATTTTACTACATGGGTAGAAGCAGGAGCATTCAAACAGGTACGAGAAAAGGAAGTCAAAGATTTTATTTGGCAAAACATCATATGCCAATTCGGCGTACCAAAGGAGATCGTATGTGATAATGGCCCTCAGTTTATAAGAACTCAAATCACAGAATTTTTTCAAAGTTGGCAAATTAAAAGGATTACATCCACACCTTATCATCCCGTAGGTAATGGGCAAGCAGAATCAACAAACAAGGTTATTATCAACAACTTAAAGAAGCAATTAGAAGAGTCAAAAGAAAACTGGCCAGAAGTGCTACCCGGAGTTTTATGGGCATATCGCACAACAACAAAAACAAGCACAGGAGAAACACCCTTTTCATTGGTTTACGGAGCAGAAGCTTTAATTCCAGTTGAGATAGGAGAACCAAGCACACGATTTGCAAGCGACTGAAGAGTCTAATAATGAAGAAATGCGTGTGAGTCTCGATCTACTCGAAGGAAGAAGGGAAGCTGCATTAATAAGAATGGCAGTGCAAAAACAAGTCATAGAACGATATTACAACAGGAAAGCACGCCTCAGATTCTTTAAAATTGGGGACTTCGTACTTAAAAAGGTTTTCCAGTCTACAAAGGCAGCCAACGCGGGTAAATTAAGTCCAACTTGGGAAGGACCCTATAGAGTTCGTGATATTGCAGGCAAGGAGCATATGAATTGGAGACAATGGATGGCAAAGTACTACCTTCACATTGGACTGCTGTTCATTTGAAGAGATATTACTTCTAAGGAATACCCACGGTCAGGTATCACCATTTTACATTTAATTTTTTGAATTGTTAAAATTTTACTAACGATTTTAGATGATAGGCACAAAGCTAGCCCGTACTAAATGATGAGTCATGACCTGTAAGGCACACGGAATAACCTAAAATTCCTGGCCTAGGGTTAAATTATTTTGATAGAAATTTAAACGGGTTAAGCAGTCTTCATCAATAATCGTACCTCCGAGTCCCGTATGTATTTCCTTTTCAGGAAAAGGACCAAATGAGAGAAACTATCAAGTGCTCGAGGCTTCATACTTCAACACTCAAACACTTGGGGGACTACATAATATACATAAGTATATATAAAGAAGGCAGAGAAGATTGAAGAAAAATCAATCCTGAAAAAGTCAAGTGCAGAGTAATAAAAGTCACATGAAGTCATGAGCCAAGGCTAAAGAAAACCTTACTGTAGTTAGGGTAAAAGCTATGTACTGAAGCAGGTTGTAAATAAAAACCTTGCATTTATTGTTCTAAAACGGGTTATAAAGAAAAACCTCATGTTTATTATTTTTTCTTAAAAATCTGTTACAAGGGAAAACAGTTACGACAAAGTTGTAGATGTAATTCAAATACATGTAAGATGTTATTCAAAACTTGTCAAGGCTCAAAATAAAAACTTGTCAATGTTATTCCAAAGAAACATGTGTGTTCCTATTTCTTTTATCGTACGCTAACACCATTATGAAGTTGAGGCGTCTTCGTCATCAAGTGTCAAAATATAAAAGGGCCCTCTTTTATAAAACTCATGTTTAAATCATGAGATTATCAGATGCATTTTCAAATAATATAAATGCAAAAATTATTCTATAAGTCCTTAAGAGTAAAGGCAAGAATAAGAGCAAACAGAAGTTAAAACAATAACATAAAAAACTTCTTGAATACTTAAGACTATAAGAACTTAGTCACAAAACTATGATATTGTTTATACAAATCGCCCCATGAAAGACTTGGGGACCTTCGTTCCAAAATCAACCCTCAAATGATAACCAAGGGTTTGATTACAAATGTCTAAAATAAACTTTCAAAAGAATCCAAGAGCCTTAAACATAGTTTTCCAAAAAGGTACCTGCAAAAAGGGAATTTAAAGCAATGTAAATTTTTTTACTAAGAAGAGAGAACTGAAGAAGGATCATCAACGGGCTCAACTTGGGCAGGATCAGGAGCACCAACAGACGAGGTCTCAGCTTGGCTTGCAACAAGAGGCACAATTGGGCTTGAGGAAGGTGAGACACCCGTGGTAATTTCAGCGTTCACAAGAACTTCAACAACGGGAGTTTCAGCCACGGAAGTTTCAATCACGGGAGCTTCAACCTCGGGAGATGAAAAATCTTGTGCTTGTTGAGCTCGTTCACTGGTTTCATTCACCTTGGCTAATTCTGATTCCAAGTTGAAGCTTTCTTGGCCAATTTCCAGCAAGGTGTCACGACGTGAATTTAAGAACTCCCAACTTACCTCAAAATTAGTTTTCTCTTAAAGGATCTCATAATCCCTCTCCCAAGCAGCGACCTCATTCTTGTGCTCTTCATTCTCAGCTAAGACAGAACTATAAGAAGATTGAAGGGTGGCATGAGAACTCTCTAAAGCATGCACCTTATCAACAGAGGCTCGAAGATCCTCCTGTGTCTTAGTTAAATTCTGAACCAGCTCCCCGGCATAAATTTCTTTTTGATTCAAAAGACCCTTCAACGCCCTGATCTCTTCACTGGCCTTGGATAACTGTTCAAAAAATGAAGACTCAAGGCGCTCCCTTTCCTTCTCTGCTTGACTAGATGAAGCCTTGATGACCGCCAGCTCCGAAGTTAATGCTCGTACTTGCTGTTCTAAGGTACTTCTTCTCTCTTGTAAATCCTCCATGTCGATTTGAGCGCTGTCACACTGTTCCTTCCAGTTGTTTGCCTCCAACTGGGAATCACGTGCTACCTTCTCCAAGAGGGAGATTCTGCTCATCAGCTCAGTGCCAATAAGATTGGCCTACGTAAAAAAAAAAAGAGAAGTAAGAATCTCGAAGTCAAAATTTTTTACAGAATGGAGAAAAGTAGGAAAGAAAAATACCTTTAAAGTAGCATGCACTATGTCATTCATGAGAGTCAGGTTGCTATGGCTCTCAAGCTTTGCTTTCTCGATGGGGCCAATCAAAGGCTCGAGCCAAATATCAGCTTGACCGGACTTTCTCAAGAGGCTGTTGTTAGCAGGAACCTCAATGGTTACGCTCCTCATAGCAGTACTCCTACTTGAAGAGCCCACCTCCGTATGATGAACGATAGGTGGAGGAATTGCCAAAGGAGTAACGGTGGAAGAAGGAACAGAAGCAACAGTTGATGAAGGTAAAGAAGCAATCACAGGTACGGGAGATGAAAAGGAAGATAAGGGAAGCTCGTCTAGAACAGGTCCTAAGTTTCCACTAACAAAACCACTAACAAAAAATTGATCGATAGACTCACGAGTGTCGTGAGGAGAGATGTCATCATCAGGAATGATAACTGGAGTAACAACAGGCTCGGAAAGAGACAGATGAGGGGAGACTTCAGCCTCGTCATCAGAGACGATACGTCTCCGGGATCGTGGTCTCATCACCAGGGAACCCTCATCTTCTTCCTCTGAATCTTCTTCCTCAGTAGCTTTTCTTTTTGAAGAACCCAAGAATATATCTTGGGCTGAAGAGGTACGAGTACTCAAAGAGTCATGAGAAGCTATGATTGTCTATGTGGTAACTCCTCGAATAGCAAATCCTGATAAAAAGAATGATAAAAGTTAGAACAAAGAAAATATTTATATACAGACAAGGTAAAATAGAAACTCTTACCATGAGTTTTTACTTTCCAACCGTAACGGTTGGAAAGGTTTTTCCACGACCTACCCTCCATTGGAGCGGTCTTCAACAACTTTCCTACCCAACCACGAAAGTTGGGCACAGTCTCCACAACACCCATGGTTGCTGAGAAAAGAAAAAGAAGCGACATTAGAAAAGTTGATAAAGCTTGAAAGAAAAGGCACAAGGAAGATTTAACACTTACGTGCAAAGTTCCACTTCTCAGGGAAGGGAACGTTATTTTCACCCACCAAACCAGCAGTGGGGGCGTCAACAAACCGAGCATACCAGCCATGGTCTTTATCGTCCTCGGGGCTCACTAAAACCCTCTTGCTCCTGGCTGCTAGGGTAAACACGCCGTTGCGAAAAAGCCTAGGAAAATAGATGTGAATTAGGTGGGAAAAAGTAAATTCAACATCCGCCAGGTTAGTGAGGTGCCTCAAGCAGGTGACAACCCTCCAAACAATCGGACCAATTTGACCCAGACATACGTTGAAAAACGGCAAAAGTCTAGAATGACCGGGTCAATGGCCGGTTTAAACCCTAGAGTGAAAGGGTATGTGTAAACAAAAGAGAATCCGATTAAGTAAGAAGTGATCCTTTGATTTGGGTTAGGAATGATAATTGGAAAATCGTCACTCCAGTAACAATCCTTACGAATTATGGGAGTGAAAATATCTATGATTTGAGTGGGGAAAGTGTCAGCACGATCTAAAGAGGTAACTTGGGACCTGAGAGATTCTCTATCATGGTGAAAAGAAATTTCTGTTGGGACTATTTCTTCAACTAGAGGCTCACGAAGGGGCTTAGAGGATTCTTTATTCCTAGAAGAAGATCTCTGAGAAAGGGAACCTCTAGTCCTAGAAGAGGGACCCGAGCTAGAAGAAGGAGTGGATGTGCTACCACCACGAGCAGACCCCAAGCTACGGAGTCTACCCTCTCTTCTATGCCTAACAGGAGCATTGGGGAAGTTATCGTAAAATGGGGGTTCTCCTAGGGTTAGGGTTTGGTGAAGCCATGACAAGAGATTGAGTAGAGCAGAGAGA
>NC_031997.1:27201387-27222722 GCF_001879085.1 Nicotiana attenuata
ATAGTTACATATTGTTGTATCTCTACTACATCAGCTATTTCTCTATTTAAACTATTAAGAAATCTAGCCATAGTGGCCTCTTCTTCTTCCATACAATTAGCTTGGATCATAGCCATATCCATAGCTTTAAAGTATTCATCAACAGTCATGGTTCCTTGCTTCAAGGTTTGAAGACGCAGTTGTAGGTCTCTTTGAAAGTGGGAAGGCACAAACCTCTTCCTCATGACTCTCTTCATCTCGGTCCAAGTAGAAATGGGTAGTTCTCCATCTTGTTGTCTGTCTCTTGTAAGCTTTTTCCACCAAATAGAAGCATAATCAGAAAATTCAACAACAACAAGCTTAACCTTCTTATCTTCAGAGTAGTGGTGACAGTCAAAGATGGCCTCAACTTTCCGCTCCCAGTCAAGGTACAAGTCTGGGTCTCTTGTGCCCTTGAAAGATGGCATGTTTATTTTTATACTGCTAATATTATCTTCTTCTACTCTACGTCGTTGTCCCCTCATATCTCTTCCCACCCTATCTAGATTTACATCAAGATCATCAACAAAATCGTCTATAGGGTTTTCTTGATTTACAATGGGGGCATGGGGTACATTTCTTCTATTAAGAGTCCTAGGATTATTTCGAGGTGGTACATCAGGTTGATTTCCCCTCCTAAGTGCAGCTATTGTCTCATTTTGTTCGGCAATAGTATCCCTTATCTCTTGGAATTGCAAGTTCCATCTCTCGAATTGTTGATGCATAGCTTGTAGAGTGAAATCATTTCTTGCTCGGATTTTGGCTTCTTGGAGAGCCTTCAATTTATAAGACACAAATTCTCCAGGGCACGAAAACAAACGGTCGCCACTAGAGCCTGACCGGGCGCGAAACGATTCAGCTTCTCGGGAACATGTGCCGTTATGACTGCTTGTACAAAGCGATGTTTCGTTTATCAACCGGCGCTTCAGTTTCGAAACCGTCATAACGGTATAAGAGTATTAGAAAGACGCCCCCGGGCAGTTTCAAAATTCATAACGCGACTAAGGAATAATATGTGAATCTGACTCCCTCCACGATTACGTCGCAAACATGATCCGTCCGCCGAGGTCGGCAAGACACGACCCCGACGAACGGAGGGACTAACTGTATTGGTCAAAATCTGACCACACAAGCACGGCGGCAATGACCCTGTCTCAACCATCCTGCAGAAGTAGCCAACGAACCCGACTTCGTCCGATCATCACTACTTTCGATATGAGCGTTGAGGCCAAGGCCTCCCTACGATGAGGAAACACCTCCCCGACCCGATCATGATAGAGCATGATCTGCACGAGAAGTTCTCGACTATAAATACTAGGCAAGAGAGCTGAAAGAGGGGCTTCTTCTCCATTACAAAAAACAGCCCGAAAATGGGAAAAAGGGAGAGACTCCATTTTCGACTACTCATGAAGGAGATAACATGATTGTAATCCCCTGAACCTCTTCAAGGAGAGGCAGGAGACTCAAAATGACCTGTCAGTTGTTTTTTTCTTATAATACACCATCACTAGTACCCTCATCAGCTTCGCGGGCGTCGCCACATCATATCCACAGTTGCACGAGCCTCACGATCCTTCTGGAGCGCCTCCTCGAAAGCCGCCTTAGTAATGTGGCCCGCTTCCCACAAGTTCTTGAAAATGTCACGCTGAGCTTCGGATATACCCAGAGTCATGAGACTGGCGGGGACAGCGCACAGGATGGTCCAGCCTGGGCCATCAACCGTGATTTCTCCTCCAGGCCGCAACTCGTGTACAAGGCTAAGGGCCTCCTGGTCAACGCTGCTATAACGCTCCTCGAGCTCGTCCCTAAGGGCTACAGTAGCTCTCTCCACCCTCGCTCGACTCATGTAAGAACTGCGCCTCTAAGGCGCTGCCTCTCGTCGAAGCATCTAACGCTTCCCTCTGCCATGCGCTTCAAATCGGCAACCTTGATTGTTCCAGTGCAGTCAAGTTCCGCTCCATTCGGCCCGTTTTTCCCCCGCTTTGCCTCTGGCCTGGCTCTGCTCCATTCCAACTGCATTGCTCGTAACTGTCCCTGCAGGTTTCGCATTTCCGCAGCACCCTTTGCCCACCTCAGAGCTCCTTTCCTTGAGGCGAATTTGCTCTTGAGCTCGCTTTTGCTACGGAGCGCCTGCATTAGCTCCTGGTCCCTCTTCTCAACTCCTCGCCCACAAAGCCGATTGCGGGGATCAGTCCTTAACCGTTCGTCGCAAGCCTACACGGGCACTATCCGATAAGCGATAGTATCTTTCCAGCATCTGCAGAAGATCCTCGACCGGACAGATGGCCTAACGAATGTTCTCTACCTCAACATGTACGTCTGCAAAACAGAGAGCAGTATAAACAATGCTCATTCTGCAATCAAGGAGAAAGCAAATGAAGTCAGATATAATATTACCCGTTAAGCCATCACAGTATTTTGTCCATCACTTCGACATCACAAAAATTCCATCAGGGACTCGTTCTCGGCTCCGAACACAACAAGAAAATTGTGTACCAAGTTACTCCTTGTGTCAACAGGTTCACGTCGGAGGGATCTCGACGAAATGGGCGACCTCGCGCATTTAACCACCGAGCGAGTAATGCGCCTCTCTCGAACATCCAACATCACCAGGGTCCAAGTCAGACTCGACTCGTATTCATCGATCATACACTCTTCCCCCTTTCCGCTGCGAATGGTGTTGCGCGACCTGCAGGACGGTAATTGGCGCACTTTGAGGTCACGACGCAGCTCAGGCGTTCGATTCTTGCTACAGCGAATGTCCTGCGTCATCAGCAACGGGAATTACTGATTGGGTCGGTACAACGCGCGGAATTTTCCTGGCTCTGACTGGTGGGAACAGCTCCGACCATCACTACCCCTCAGCGGTAGACATTCACACAACTCTTCCTCCTGGGTCTGGCCGGGGAGAATCCAAGTTGATCACTGTCGTAGGAGCTGTCTCTGAACCTACCTCCGTTCTCTTTAACACCTTCTTCCTCTCCGTCGATTGGCGAGCATTCTGAGGACGGACTGTACCAGACCGGGGCCTCGTCCTGAGATTATAGTCCGGTCGGAGGCGCCAAGACCATAGATTCTACGAACTGCCTCGGCGAAGGACAGCCGTAGGTACATGCACTGAGACGAGCGGACGCAGCCGGCTGACGGAAAGCTACTGAGACCTGACTCGTCTCGAACCCTCCTGGCCCGGCAAACAATCTCGAAAGTTAAGACGAAATGCAAGAGAAAGGTAAAATAGGGCGCT
Source organism: Nicotiana attenuata (assembly GCF_001879085.1). Lineage (NCBI taxonomy): Eukaryota > Viridiplantae > Streptophyta > Magnoliopsida > Solanales > Solanaceae > Nicotiana > Nicotiana attenuata. The sequence goes on from NC_031997.1 coordinate 27,204,650, forward strand.
ATCTCACTTGTAGGGGCTACGTCCGAATCTCTCAAAACCTCGACTGTGCGCAAGACTCCCGCTGTATGGGCGAAAGACGGCTTCCCGACCATCTCGAATCCTCCAAAGGAGCGCCGGGGTAGCTTCTCGGCTGCAAGCATCGAAGTAGATCAAATTTTACACATAAGATATTAAAGAGAGCAAAGGATAACGGGTAACTATATTAACCAAGGCATAAACTTACGAGCAAATATCACCACTTCTGGAATCAGCAGATGGATTCGCCACGAGTGTTCGGTCCGCACCATAAGAAAAAGTTTTCAAAAAAGCGACGATTGGTCCTATCGTCCATTTGACCGACCCAAACCCTTGACCCTCGGGGACGCACGTGGATTCATAGTGCCAGGAATCTTTGAGGAGCGAAGGCTCTGAGCACGTGCCTCAGAGTGACTCCCGACCGGCCAGCTCCGCGTACTGATAAACATGAGAAACAGTTGTACAGAATAGGAGAAGTTGGTCAAGACACACCTCATAATATCGGAGAATGACCATCAACATAGGAAGTAGGATGCGTGTACCTACGAGGAAGGGATAAGCGTAGAACGAGCAAAACCTGGGCGGTCGATTTGACCCTGTCATCTCTCCCTAGCCGTACCAATCTCGAACATAACGGGGAATACCCCATCCGCTCCTTAAATCCCTATCCGACAGTCCCCCATAAGAAGGAGAAATATTGTACGCTGCTCTCGCAACGCATCGACGCTAGATATCTTACTGCCCTTCACACCGGCGGGATAAAATTTCCTCTACTGAAGGAAATCTTCCGCATTCCATCGGTTCGTGTTCCATCTGCACGGAGCGGGTTCTCAGCTGCCGGGATAGGATAAGCCGGAGATTATCACGAGAAGAAGTTCTTCCATATTTAACCCACAAAAAGAGAGAGAAGGAACTTTGCGGAAGAAGTAGGAAAAATTGAAGATTGCTGCGAGCAGGAGTAAAGAAGAGGCTCAAATTAACAGAAAAAGGGAGATATCTGGGAATTCTTCTCGAAGATGAGCGATGGCAATGTGAAAAATGAATGACAAACCTAGAGTTACATATACCTCGTGCAACAAAAAATGCACAGAAGTGTAGTATGAGTACATAAACAACATGTGCTCAGTAAGTATCCCGCCTAATCTCGAAGAAGTAGAGACGAGATGGCCGACTTCGACACTTACTAAGGGTCCAATAATGTGATGTCAACAAAATATTAAATCGCGGATTTCTATAAACATGATTTTTTAATCCAATAGAAGGAAACAAGTGAACGATTATTTTCTTTTATAGGAAATTTCCAAAATTCCTTTTCATTATTTATCCAAATGTTCTCAAGCCATGAAGAGGCAATAACAACTTCAATAAGTTCAAGGCAGCAATACAAGCATGCGCAAATAACACCGTGGTACGTATGGCCCGCTCCAACAGAAAATAAATTGTGCACTGCCGAGGGTCGAACGGCGCGAACCATAGATGCATCTATTACCCCGCTCTCGAAACTATCCATGCGACGCGGTCAACATAAAATAAACAATCACCCTGCTCGCGAACCATACATGCGACGCAGGTACACATAGAAATACATGCTCAGATAGGCAATTAAGAATTTATCGGGGAATACTTATTCAAATAAAAGCCACTTTCTCTTTTAACAATTTAAGAAAATGAAGTTTAATCTGTCTAGAAGTTCATCTACAAATTCAAGCTGTCAATAAGGTTACAGATATTCCAGATATAGCATTCTTAGGGTCCTAAACTACCCGGACAAAAGCATAACAGTAGCTACGCACGGACTCTCGTCACCTCGTGCGTACGTAGCCCCCACAAATAGGAGCACATAACCAATTAACAGACCTATGGGGACAATTCACTCTTACAAGGTTAGAAAGGAGACTCACCTCGCTCCGAAGATCCGTAACCGGCATTCCACACCCTTCCGAAGACTCGAGTCGACACACAACGCTCCAAAACTAGCCAATGATTATACAAATCCATTAATATATGCTCAATTACTCATTATAATCCAATTTATAACAATTCCTAACCCCGATCGAAAAGTTGACAAAAATGCCCTCGGGCCCACATGCCCGGAATCCAAAATTTTTCGAAGATAAAGATTACCCATGGCCTCACGAACTCAAATATATGATTTTCTCTAAATTTCATACCCAAAATCGTGGTCAAAATCCAAGAATACTAATTTTCTAGGTTTTTCCTCAAACCCTAAGTTTTCTACAATTTCCATTTTTAAATCCATATGTAAACCTTGCATTTAACTCAAAACTGGCATAAATTACTTACCTCATGATGAATGACGGAACCCCCTCTTCAAAAGCTCCAAAAATCGCCCAAGCCAAGAGAAAAATGGGTGAAATGAACTCAACCCCGATTTTTAAACATTCTGCCCAGCCCAGGTCCGCCCTTCTTCACGTTCGCGACATTCCGCTCGCGTTCGCGAAGGCCAGTCACCCAGCCCTTCGCGTTCGCGCACAAGGCCTCGCGTTCGCGTAGGCCAAAGACCCCAGGCACAGCTTTTTCCCTTCTACGCGTTCGCGATCTCCTCCTCGCATTCGCGTAGCAGCTCAGCCCACCCCTTCGCGTTCGCGACTTCCCCTTCGCGTTCGCGAAGGCCAAAACCAGAAGCCTACCACTTTCCTCTTCGCGTTCGCGAGACTCCCTCCGCGTTCGCGTAGAAGGAAACCAGATACTAGCAACCAACAGCAGCTTTTTACCCAAATTCGATTCGTTAACCACCTGGAATCCAACCGAGGCCCCCGGGACCCCAACCAATCATACCAACTAGTCCCAAAACACATTACGGACTTGCTCGAGGTCTCAAATCACATCAAACAACGCTAGAATCATGAATCGACCTCCAATCCAAGCTTTATGAACTTTAGAACTTCAAACTTCTACTTCCGACGTTTAAACCTATCAAATCACGTCCGATTGACTTCAAATTTTGCACACAATTCATATTCAACATTATGGACCTACAGAAACTTCCGGAATCAGATTCCGGCCCCGATATCAAAAAGTCCACTTCCGATCAAACTTCTCAAAAACCTTCAAATTTCTATCTTTAGCCAAATGACTCCAAAATGACCTACGGACCTCCGAATTCACTTCCGATCGCGCTCCCAACTCCAGAATCACCATACGGAGCTGCTCCCAGACTCGGAATCCCAAACGGACATCGATATCACTGAAATGCACTTCAACTCAAACTTACGAAATTTCTTTCAAAATGCTACTTTCCACAATAGGCGCCAAAACGCACCCGGGTCATCCAAAACCCGATCCGGGCATACGCCCAAGTCCGAAATCACCATACGAACCTGCTGGAACCTTCGAATCTCGATTCCGAGGTCGTTTACTCAAAATTCCAATCCTAGTTAATTCTTTCAACTTAAGGGTTCCGAAATGAGAATTCTCTTTCCAAATCAACTCTGAACTTCCCGAAACATAATTCCGACCACGCGTACAAGTCATAATACCTGAAATGAAGATGTTTATGGCCTCAGACTGCTGAACGACGTGCTAGAGCTCAAAATGACCGGTCAGGTTGTTATAATCACCATCACTAGTACCCTCATCAGCTTCGGGCGTCGCCACATCATATCCACAGTTGGCACGAGCCTCACGATCCTTCTGGAGCGCCTCCTCGAAAGCCGCCTTAGTAATGGTGCCCGCTTCCCACAAGTTCTTGAAAATGTCACGCTGAGCTTCGGCATATACCCAGAGTTCATGAGACTGGCGGGGAACAGCGGCACAGGATGGTCCAGCCTGGGCCCTCAACCGCTGATTCTCCTCCTCCAAGGCCGCAACTCGATCTGACAAGGCTAAGGCCTCCTGGTCAACCGTGCTAATCCGCTCCTCGAGCCTCGCCTCCCTAAGGGCTACAGTAGCTCTCTCCGACCCTCGCTCGGACTCATGTACACGAACTGCCGCCTCTAAGGCCGCTGCCCTCGTCGAAGCATCTAACGCTTCCCTCTCCATGCGCTTCAAATCGGCAACCTTGATTTCCAGTGCAGTCAACTTCCCGCTCCATTCGGCGTTCCGCTGCTCTGGCCTGGCTCTGCTCCATTTCCAACTGCATTGCTCGTAACTTGCCCTGCAGGTTCTCGCATTCCGCAGCGACCCCTTTGCCCACCTCGAGCTCCTCTTCCTTGAGGCGAATTTGCTCTTCGAGCTCGCTTTTGCTACGGAGCGCCTGCATTAGCTCCTGGTCCCTCTTCTCCAACTCCTCGCCCAAAGCCCGATTGCGGGGATCAGTCCTTAACCGTTCGTGCAACTCACGGCACCTATCGCGATAGCGATAGTACTTTTCCAGCATCTGCAAGAAGATCCTCGACCGGACAATGGCCCTACGAATGTTCTCTACCTCCAACATGTACGTCTGCAAAACAAGAGAGCAGTTAAACTAATGCTCATTCTGCAACAAAGGAGAAACAAATCGAAGTCAGATATAATATACCCGTAAGCCCATCACAGCTACTTTGTCCATCACTTCGACATCCAAAACATTCCTCAGGGACTCGTTCTCGGCCTCCGAACACAACAAGATAAATTGTGGTACCAAGTTACCTCCTTGTGTCAACAGGTTCACGTCGGAGGGGATCTCGACGAAATGGGCCGACCCCTCCGCATTAACCACCGAGCGAGTAATGCCCTCCTCGAACATCCGAACATCACCAGGGTCCAAGTCAGACTCGGACTCGTATTCATCGATCACTACACTCTTTCCCCTTTCCGCTGCCGATGGTGTTGCGCGACCTGCCGAGGACGGTAATGGCGCACTTGAGGTCACGACGGCAGCATCAGGCGTTCGATTCTCTGCTACAGCGAGATGTCCTGCGTCATCAGCAACGGGAATTACTGATTGGGTCGCTACAACAGCGGAATTTTCCTGGCTCTGACTGGTGGGAACAGCTCCGACCATCCACTCCCCCTCAGCGGTAGACATCGCAACAACTCCTTCCTCTGGGTCTGCCGGGGGAGAATCCAAGTTGATCACTGTCGTAGGAGCTGTCTCGAACCCTACCCTCCGTCTCTTTAACAACCCTTCTTCCTCTCCGGTCGATGGCGAGCCATTCTGAGGACGGACTGTACCAGACGGGGCCTCGTCCTGAGATATAGTCCGGGTCGGAGTGGCCAAGACCATAGATTCTACCGACACTGCCCTCGCGAAGGACGAGCCGTAGGTACTGCACTGAGACGAGCGGACGCAGCCGGCTGACGGAAAGCTAACTGAGGAGCCCTGACTCTGCGAACCCTCCCTGGCCACGGCAAACAATACTCGAAAGGTAAGATCGAAATGAAAGAGAACGGGTAGAAAATAAGGGCGCTATCTCACTTGTAAGGGGTCTACGTCCGAATCTCTCATGAAACCTCGACCATGTGCAAACTCCCGCTGTATGGGGAAGGACGGCCTCGACCCATTCTCGAATCCCCTCCAAAGGAGGCGGGGGTAGCTTCTCGGCTGCAAAGCATCGAAGTAGATCAATATTTACAACATAAGATATAAAGAGAGCAAGGACAAAGCGGGTACTATATTAACCAAGGATGAAGACTTACGAGCAAAATTCCACACTTCTGGAAATCCAGATGGATTCGCCACGAGGTGTTCGGTCCGCACATAGAAAAAGTTATCAAAAAAGCGACGATTGGTCCTATCGTCCATCTTGACCACCAAACCCTTTGACCCTCGGGGACGCACGTGGATCATAGTGCCGCGAATCTTTTGAGGAGCGAATAGGCTGAGCACGTGCCTCAGAGTGACCTCCCGACCGGCCAGCTCCGCGTACTTGATAAACATGAGAAACAGCTTGTACAGATAAGGAGAAAGTTGGTCAAGACACACCTCATAATAGCGGGAGAAGTCGACCATCAACATAGGAAGTAGGAGCGTGTACCCTACGAGGAAGGGATAAGCGTAGAACGAGCAAAACCCTGGGCGGTCGATTTGGACCCTGTCATCTCTCCCTGCCGGTACCATCTCGACATAACGGGGAATACCCCATCGCTCCCTTAAATCCGCTATCCCGACTTCCCCCATAAGAGGAGAAATATTTACCTGCTCCGCAACGCCATCGACGCTGAAATCTATCACTGCCCTCCCCGGGCGGGATAAAATTTCCTCTACTGAAGGAACATCTTCGCATTCCATCGGTTCTGTGTCTCCATCTGCCGGAGCGGGGTTCTCAGCTGCCGGAAGGATAGCCGGGAGATTATCACGAGAAGAAGTTCCTTCCATATTTAACCCACAAAAAGAGGAGGAAGGAACTTTGCGGAAGAAGTGAGAAAATTGAAGATTGCTGCGAGCAAAGGAGTAAAGAAGAGCTCAAATTAACAGAAAGGGAGATATCCTGGGAATTCTCTCGAAGATGAGCGATGGAATGTGAAAAATGAATGACAAACCCCTTCAATTTATAAGACACAAATTCTCCAGGGCACGAAAACAAACGGTCGCCACTAGAGCCTGACCGGGCGCGAAACAATTCAGCTTCTCGGGAACATGTGCCATTATGACTGCTTGTACAAAGCGATGTTTCGTTTATCAACCGGCGCTTCAGTTTCGAAACCGTCATAACGGTATAAAAGTATTAGAAAGACGCCCCCGGGCAGTTTCAAAATTCATAACGCGACTAAGGAATAATATGTGAATCTGACTCCCTCCACGATTACGTCGCAAACATGATCCGTCCGCCGAGGTCGGCAAGACACGGCCCCGACGAACGGAGGGACTAACTGTATTGGTCAAAATCTGACCATACGAGCACGGCGGCAATGACCCCGTCTCAACCATCCTGCAGAAGTAGCCAACGAACCCGACTTCGTTCGATCATCACTACTTTCGATATGAGCATTGAGGCCAAGGCCTCCCTACGACGAGGAAACACCTCCCCGACCCGATCATGATAGAGCATGATCTGCACGAGAAGTTCTCGACTATAAATACTAGGCAAGAGAGCTGAAAGAGGGGCTTCTTCTCCATTACAAAAAACAGTCCGAAAATGGGAAAAAGGGAGAGACTCCATTTTCGACTACTCATGAAGGAGATAACATGATTGTAATCCCCTGAACCTCTTCAAGGAGAGGCAGGGCAAATTTCTATATCAATAAAACCTCCCAAGTGTTATTTCTGTTCAATCTTCTATTTTTACGACTCTGTCTTTCGATCCAGTATTAATTATGATTGACTATGATTTACCCCTTCATTTCTTTTTGATTGATTTGCTTAAACAATTTTTAATAACTTTTGAGTCAAAAAATACGTATTAAGATTAAGATATATGTATCTGAATACACATCTGAATATTAAGATATGTTTTAAGATCTGAATACTAAATGATTAAGATTGTTTGTTTCTTTAAACATTTGTATATGTATAATTTATCTTTATTTAAAAATTAATAAACATATATTTAAATAAAATACTAGTTAATCTAATATTCTATCAATCTAACAGAGGTGCTTGTGATTTTGGTTGATGGTGATTTTGGTTGATGGTGGTAGTTCTGGGTAGTAGCTAGTGGTGATGTTAGCGATTATGATTGAGGATGACGGTGGTGGGTGGTGATAGTTAATAATGATGGATGGTGGTGGTGGTGGTTGTGGTTGTAATTGAAGAAGGTGATGGTGGGTGGTGGTAGTTTATAATAGTGGGCGGTACAGGCTATGGTTATTAATGGTGATGGGGTAGTTGGTGGTGGCAGTTGAGGCGAGTGAGTTTATGGATATAGTTGAGGATGATGGTGGTGGGGGTGGTCAAAGTTGTGGCGACTATGGTTGAGGATGGTGGTGGTGGTAGTTGATAATGGTAGGCAGTGGCGGCAGTTAGTAATGAATGTGGATGATAGCATCTTAATAAAATTAATTAGATCTTAATCATACAAGCCTATTCAGACCCATTAAGTGGTTGTAAAGTAAAAAAAAAAAACACACTTAATGTTTAAGATCTGAAAGAGGAATATTCAGACTTAAAAAGCACACTTAATGTCTGAGATCTGGATGATTAAGATTCGGACCTCTATTAAGTGGCATTAGTATGAAGCAAAGGCGAAACTAGAATCTTAAGTTTATGGGTTCTGAACTATCCCGGGACTTATAGCTCTTCTTAGTAACTGAGTTCGCAACAGATATTTATATATATTTATTGAATTTTCTAATACAAATACAAAGTGTAAGTAAAAGCTATTGGGTTCATCCGAACCCGTAACGAATAGTCTTACTTCCGCCCCTGGGACTATGAAGTATGTCTTCTTTGGTGCTTAGCAGCGTGACAATCTCAACTATGGTCCATGAAAAGAGGAGGCCTAAATAACTTTAATTTTATAATTACTAAAATCAATCAAATGCTCGACCGTTGACTGCAACATTCTTCTTAATCGAATCTTTGGTCTTCATTATTGTTTCCAAAGCCTTCAAGAAAAATAATACTGTAGTACAGACCTGTCAGAAAATGGTACGTTTTGTTCTAGATTTCTTTAATTTGCACTATTTTAAAATGTATTAGATAAAAAAAAAAAAGAAAAATACAAGAATCTTTAGTTGATTACGTTTTTTTTAAAATCAAGTCAACTCAACTTTAGAATTATGTACATTCTATAGGTTCTAGGATTCTATAATTCAAAGATAACTCACCTCGTTTAATATATGAATATAGTCAAAGCATAAAGAATTTTTCTATTTAAAAATATAGTTTATCTTTTCAGATTAAATTCACTTAGCAAGAAAATAATGTTTTTAAATTTTTTTGGAGATGATTGAATAATAATATAATATTAAATTACTTTCGCACTTCCGCATATTCGAGTAACTTGTTGCCACGACCCCACGTAGGCTACACGTTCTCCTCGTTACCACCCTTGTCCTTTCTGCTTTTCTGCTGTCACTTCTAGAAGCACAAGTATAGTATTTGGAAATAAAAAGGAACCGTCCAATTATTCCATCCATCTCTTTGTAACCATAAAAAAGATATTAGCACAAAAAAAAAAAAAAATAAACCGTAAAAAAGAAGACAAAACCCACTCTTTTCGTTTTAATTATGTAACATCACTTAAATTAACAGAGTTTAATATTTTTTTTCAAAATTCATTTTTTACAGAATGATATTTGTGCGATTATTAATTTTTGATACTTATAATCACAATATAACATAATATTTAAAATAATAAAAAAAATTAACAGTTATAGTATTTTTAAATAAAAATATGTCTGATTTTCTTGAACGAACTAGGAGGGTGTTTGGCTAAGCTTATAAGCTGGTCAAACTGGCTTATAAGCACTTTTTGGCTTATCTACGCGTTTGGTAAAATTAAAAGTGCTTATAAGTTAAGTGCTTATATGCCAAAAATAAGCCAAAAGTCATAACTTGGTCTCCCCCAACTTATCAAATTTCAGCTTATAAGCACTTTAGGTTTGACCAAAATATTTACTATTCTATCCCTAAAATACTTCTTTTTAAAACAAAACTCTTCGTATACCCAGTTCTTCAGCTGCTTATTAATAATTTCAGCACTTTTATCCAAACACATAACTGCTTATTTTTTAAATCAGCTTCAGCACTTAAAAGTGTTTTTCAGCACCTAATGCTTATCAGCTACTCTAAATCAGCTAAGCCAAACGGGCTCTAGTAACAAAATAGTGTTACATAAAATCAGGAAAGGAGCTGGTGTGTTAGTTAAAGTTTTGGGTGAACCAGAAACTTTGATCAAAATTTTGTATTATCTTAAAAAGTTATTAAATACATACTACCCAATAACTTGAAATGTTAGAATTTTGAACACTTAAATTTCAAATCCTGCTTTGCCATATAATAAAGGGAATATTACATGTTAATTTCTTAATATCAGAAATAAAAAGAATAAGATTTAAGCAATAAATCATCCATTCATTCCATATTCATGTTGCCGGATTTTGTGAACCTTCACAAAAGATGATGAGAGTAAAAATATACGCAAAAAATCATACTCCCTCCGTTTCAATTTATGTGAACTTATTTGACTTGACACGGAGTTTAAGAAAAATTTAAAATTTGTGGTCCTAAACAAGTCCAAATGGGACCCGGAGTATTTGTGTGGTTATAAAAGCTTCTCATTAAGGGTAGAATTATAATTTTAAGCTAAATTGTTACCAAATTTAGAAAGGGTTCATTTTTTTTTGGAACGGACCAAAAAGAAAATAATTTCACCCAATCAGGAAATTTTTTAATGACCAATGAGGGAGTAAAATGCGGTTTTTCTTGCCGTTTATTTTTTTTGAATGTTTGCCTTTGTCCAAACCCCACCTCATCATTATCAACATTTTCCTCAACTTCCGTCCTCTCTCTCTCGTTTTAGCCCCACATTTCTGTACTCAACTCAAAAGCTTTTGCATGTACACATCCCCATTTTTAACATTAATTAACAATAACAATAAAATATTTAATATATCAAGTTCGTGTCTATTAGTGGTTGCTGTAATAGTACCTTGATCTTTACTGATTACAAAAAGAATCTTGGATTTTCTCTCTTTCAATCTTCTCGTCTTTTTAGACTCTAGAGTTCTTTAGTACTTTGTTTCTAAAACTGTAGTTTTCTGTACTCAAAAAGCAGAGATGAGTGGAAACCAATCTCCAAGAATCTTTAACTCAACGAATCACTTTGATTTTTTAAAGAAATTCAAGCGTTTGAAGCCTTTAGAACCATCACCTGGACTTGTTGGCTACTTCTTTTTCCTTGTTTGTTTATTCGTATGTCTTTTCTTGTTGGATTATAGCACAGTACTGAAAACTGGTTCTCACTTTCGTGGGCCCTCTTTTTTTGTTACCTGGTTTGGTCTCAATGACTCTTCTTTAGTAAATATTACTACTAGTAACAGAAATGAAAAGGTGGGATTTTTGGAAAAAGGTGGTGATGGTTGTGATATTTTTTATGGGAATTGGGTATGGGATGAGAATTATCCACTTTATCAATCAAAAGATTGTAGGTTTTTGGATGAAGGATTTCGTTGTTCTGAAAATGGTAGGCCTGATAATTTCTATACTAAATGGCGTTGGCAGCCTAAAGACTGCAACTTGCCCAGGTTGGTTTATCTTTTTGTTTTTTTATTTTCTTCTTGTTTCCATCAATGAAATACTATTAATTGTATTGCTCTGTCTTGTGTATTTATGTTCTGCTGCTAATATCTTTTTGGGCAGAATTTTCATTTTTCTTGCATACCTTGACACACTATCATTTATTACTCGCTCTGTTTCAATTTATGCGATACTTCTTTTCTCTTTAATCTGCCCAAACAGAATGATATGTATACATATTTAGAAACAATTTAATAAACTTATGATTATACCTTGATGAGATGATTTATAGCAACAAAAATGTTTACCACAACTACAACTATTAGTACAATTGGGCTTTAGTCCCAAGTAAGTTGGAGTCCACTATATAAATCTCCACTGACTATTTTTTCTCCGTTTAAGCTCTATGACATGTTTTAGATCACAAGTTTCAAAACTCTTTTTTTCTTAATCTCGGCGTCTGGTCAGTTTCTCTAATATAAACTGGGACGGGGAAGTATTGTACGTCTTCATTGTACTGTATTGTGAGAGGATTATTGTGATTATCTGTAGAAGGTTTTTCATAATCATTTGATTGAGCCTGGATTTTCTTTTTTCTTTTCTTTTCTCTTCCCTCTTTCTTCCTTTCTTGCTTTCCCCTTTTTCTTGTTTATTGGAAACAGCCTCTCAACCTGTTAGGTAGGGCTAAGGTCTGCGTACATACTAACCTCCCCAGACCCCAGCTGATGGGAACATAGTGGGTTTGTTGTTGTTATTTGATTGAGCCTGGAAAACAAAAATTTAATGTTAATTACTACTCTGGGAACAGATTTGATGCAAAATATATGCTAGAAAAGCTGAGGAACCGACGAGTGGTGTTTGTTGGAGATTCAATCGGAAGAAACCAGTGGGAGTCTCTTCTCTGTTTGTTGTCTTCAGCAGTTACTGATAACAGCTCGGTATATGAAGTTAATGGTAGTCCAATCACAAAGCACACAGGTTCTTTAATTTTTAAGTTCAGGGATTTCAACTGCACAGTTGAGTACTATAGAGCACCATTCCTAGTGCTGCAAAGTCGTGCGCCTTCTGGGGCTGCCAGAAACGTTAAAATGACGGTGAAGCTGGATCAGATGGATTGGAGCTCTGCTAAGTGGAAAGGTGCAGATATTTTGATTTTCAACAGTGGTCACTGGTGGAATTATGAGAAAACCATTAGAGGGTAAGCTCATTTGTTTCCTTTCAATCACAGCCTTAATTTCCTTCGACTAATGTCTTCTAATGAATGGAATATGATACATCACTTGGACTATTTCTCAAGTAAAATAGGAAAATCTACTAGAGTGGCTAGAAATAGAGCTGATATTGGCTAGGAAAGCTATACCAAGTACTTTTTTTTTTTTTTTTATGTTATTATTATCTATACCAGAAATAGGAATTAGGGCCACTTAATAATTATTCGACTGCTAAAGGAATATGTTATAATAAAAGAGCTGCTAAAGATTGGTATCCAAATTAGTGGATCTCTTCCTGTTCTTTCTTTGCACAATGTTGAAGGATTAATTGAACTGATGTTTGGGTCAAGTACCGAAAAGTTTGAGTTCCAATTTCTTTCTAAATTGTCCCAATGCATTAATTATGTCTTGAATCTATGACACTTCATTTATATGCATGACTCGAAAGGGAATAAGCATGTATCCATGTGCATGATTGGCAAGATTCAGCTAATTGATCTAATACAGAAATATTCTTAGTTCAGCTCTACTTGGTTCATAGGGCATACTTAATGCTCCAATTTTAAATTTGATCAATGCAACGGTAGAAAGATGTGCAATGATTCACAAAATAGACACGATAATCTGCCATGGAAAATTAGATTTTGAATTTCTAGGCTTCATTCAGGTGGCAAAAAGAAACAAAGAAGATAGAATGAATGTGAAGGTGGTTAGTAATTCAATCTCCACATATGTCAATAAAAGAGCTGATTGAATATGTGTTGCCCCTTCATTTTCCTTTATTGTCTCATCCTTTAGATCGGCCTACTTATTGAAATGAAATGGGTCAGATGAGATTAGGTTGATACAAACCTGTTGACTTGTTGTGGACAAACTGTATGAGCATACAAATGCTTCTAGTTCTATTATCTAGTGAAAATGATACTTTTGTTAGGATCAAACAACGATAATTCTTTTAAAAAAATGATAAGTAGCCTAACAAGTCTGTGTACTGGAGTTTAGTCCTCTTTCATCCTGATGAAGCTCAAGTTATTTGGATATCTTGGTTCCGACCAATAAAAGGTGTATGAATGTTAAAGCACTTTAAATGTGTATTGCTTTAGTAGAGCTGAAAAACTTGATATATGTGAAGATTTACGACTCTTGATTTCCTTTTCCTTGACAGGGGATGCTACTTCCAAGAAGGCGGAAAGGTCAACATGACGATGAGTGTGGAGACAGCATTTCAGAAGTCAATTGTGACATTGGTTGATTGGATAGGTCGTGAAATTAACATGTCCAAGACCAAAATCTTCTTTCGTACTTATGCTCCTGTACACTTCAGGTAACTCTTCTCTCCTTTTCTTATTTGGATAAGTTACACTTCATGTAATTTTCACACTTGATCCATCAGATGTAGTTGACTTCCATAACACAACACAAACGATCATTGCTCAACAAACATACCTTGAATAAATCTTTTGAGGTCTTTTTTGTAGTATATCATATTAGAAATGTGAAACGGAGATTAGCTAAGACTCATCTAATGTCACAGATTCTTTCCATAATTATCTGTTTGTTGTATTACATGAGCCTTGAGAGGGTGAATGTAATTTTAACGGCTGTGATTACGCTTCATTGATCTTGTATAGAGATGGAATGTGTTGAATCTTGAATTGGGGAAAGGAACTAATCTAATAAAGAAAGGTCGTGCATTTTGTTTATCATCTTTAGTTTTGGCTCTATATCTTGGAACCTTGATCACTATTATTAAACTTTTAATAAAATTTGTTTGATCAATAAGGTGCGCATAATATTTCATTTGTCTTGGTAATGGAAATAATATTTAAAACAACTTAGAAACTGATCAAATTTTTATAGAATCAAAATAGCGGGCACTAGTCGAATCTCTATATACTTAATTTCAATGATCAAACTAATTGTTGCCTACAGAAGGGTGCATTTGTAGCATAACACTGAACTAAATGGAATACTACCAATTGTCATGGGGGGATGGTCCTCTACATTTTGCTTGAGGGAAGGTCAGCATAGTTTCCCCATCCCCACCCTCCCTCAAAACCCAAAAAAGGAAAAAAGAAAAAAAAAATCAGTTTTGCGGTTTAAAACTAATATCTTGATGGAGAAATATTTCATTTCTTTTAGAGGAAAAATATTTTGTCCAATACATTATCCTTCAAAGGAGAGACAGTACTTTGAATGAGCGGCCACACTGCCTTTTAATCAGGAAAAGATATCTGTTCCCAGGAGGTCACGAGTTCAAGTCGTGGAAACAACCTCTTGCAGAAATGCAGGGTAAGGCTGCGTACTATAGACCCTTGTGGTCCGGACCTTCCCTGGACCCTGCGCATAGCGGGAGCTTAGTGCACCGGGCTGCCCTTTTTATATCTGTTGCCACTGCCACTTGCTGGATTCACTTACTTGGAATGTTTGTTAAGTTGGTTTAGTACTTGGTGTGATTTCTTGATTATTTTATAGCTGCAAATTATTGGTATTTTGATTAATAATATCTAACGAGCCATGCAAACTAGTCTAATGTGTTCAGTAGATATTTAGTTTTGGTTGTCTCACTCGATATGCAATTAATGAATCACTGTGATGAACAGAGGTGGAGATTGGAGGACCGGTGGTAGCTGTCACTTGGAGACACTACCTGACTTAGGATCATCGGAAGAGTCAGTGAATAACTCATTTGAATATAAGACGGTCCTAAATGTGCTATCGCAGTTTGCTAACAAATCAAAGGCTTGGACTATGGGTTTATTGAATGTAACGGGAATGACATCTCGGAGAAGAGATGGTCACTTGTCTTTATATTATTTAGGGCCTAATGTGGGACCAGTTCCTCTT
Organism: Nicotiana attenuata; assembly: GCF_001879085.1. Lineage (NCBI taxonomy): Eukaryota > Viridiplantae > Streptophyta > Magnoliopsida > Solanales > Solanaceae > Nicotiana > Nicotiana attenuata. The sequence continues at coordinate 27,219,785 of NC_031997.1, forward strand.
CACAAGCAAGACTGCAGCCACTGGTGTCTCCCCGGCGTCCCTGATTCATGGAATGAGCTTCTCTATGCAGTCCTCCTCAAACAGGAGTTATCTCGGGAACAAATCTCCGAATACACTTCTTCTCAGTTCCCGGAATGACAGCAGAGAGGTCATCTCTCAAGCAGTTCACCTTGTTACAGCTCGTAATTATCAGACGTGTAACGTTGGAAAGGGAACTTGTGCTGGATCAATCAATATGCCAATACTATTAGGTCAAATGACTGTGGCCTTCTTCGAGAATCAATTTGAAATTACGAAGAAAAGGGCTTCCTCACTTGAGCGGATGAGATACCTCCTTGGTTCCAATTGCAGTTTGTGTGTACATTTGATTTTTTCCTGAATCCTTTAGTCGATCAGGAGTGAAATTTAGGTTGCAATATTGTATAGTGTAAAGAGCATTGTGAACTGTATAGATGAAGAGACATTATCCATTATGATAACACTGGAAAACACTGATCCTTTTGATAGTTCATAGAACAACAATAACTATGCCTCTACCTCAAGCAAGTCGGGGTCGGCTATATGTTGGGTGAGGAAAAATGTAGCACCGATGCCAGCCATTTGGTTCACTGTTGTAAAATTCTTCTTCAAATTGCAATGATAATTGTATAAGTATGTTTTAAAGTTTAACTCTATTATTTCTGAAGTCAACATCTTTCGCACCTCCTTCCATATCTTCTACTAGTATATCCTTTTCTCAGTAAGAAAGATCTGAGCTAATAAACTGTTCCCAGCTGTGCTAACTAATGCTAGAGCTGACCTCAAATTTGGTCAAATCATATTCCTTCAAGTTGACTCTTCAAGTAATCTTTATTTGAAACCTTTTACGAAGGAGATATATTAGTTACATCTACACATGAAAATTAAGATCTGGTGATAGGAAATACGTCTACCAAAATTGAGGATCTATTTTATCACGGTATTAGATCCTAAGTTATTTACAAAGAATTCAAAGTAATAATTCTTTTAGTGGTAAATCAGTAAAAATAGATAAAAATTGTGAAAACAATCAAATAAGGGCAAGAATCCTCCCTATATATAAGGGAAATGTCAAAAGGCACATGAAAATGTTGTTATGTAGCACCAAGGTAGACAAGAATACATGTTTAATCCCAGATTTTCAAGACAGCTTAATTCGGAGGTTAATCGTTAAAAGGGTATTGTTCATACCTCATTGTACAATCAACAAGCAAAACACGACCTCCAATTCTAGCATCACAACTAGTAAGTAGAGTATCTTTAGCTGAAGCCAAACAAGTTTTACAATCTTGTTTGGTTAGAGTAGTAGTGTTGTTGTTGCAAGCAGCATGTCCATATGCAAAAGCGTTTGGGTAGGGAGAAATGTTGTGGTAGTCATATCCGTGGCACGACGGCGTGGTGCTCACTAGTTCTGCAACAACATAGGCTAGACTTATGGCAAAAGGATCATCTTTGAAATATTGTCCGCTGTTGCACTGGACCTTTGTCAAGTTGGTGTTGGGAATGCCTTTTACTACTTCAAAATTCAGTCCCAGAATGAGAATTGCCACAACTAGTATTAAGTTTGTCATCACTTTTATTATCTTTGGAGAAAACAGGTTCAACCCTTTTCTTCTGCAAATGTTTCTGTTTTTCTAAGTATTTGAGATGATAATTGTGTCCTCCGCCTGTCTGGGGGCAGGACAAGATGTAGCTTTCTTGCCTTTGTTGTCATTTTGTTTGTTTCAGTTTTGGTTTAGTGAAGCTTTGGTCCTTAGCAATTGTCTTGAGCTTTTGTTTGGTCTTTGGTGGTTGAGATTCGTACATCTAGTTGTGCTTACTAACTTAGTGTGATTAACATGTATATACTCATCTATATTCAATGACCCTATGAAGAGGTTTTACATAACCAGTGTAAACTAATTAGTTAATTTCATCAAGTTATTTATCTTCTTTTTGTTTTGAGTTCTTCATCTTGTCTATTGTAAATAGTAGCTTATATTTTGTTTTTAAGTAGTTTTGGTTGGGTGTTGTACTAATTTTATCATATTTGTTTTTCTTATCTCTTGAAGAAAAGGACAACATGTTTACCAAAATTGGGTTTTCCTTCTTATAGAAGGAAATTATTAAATCTCTCATATTTGGCTAGTCCCTTTTCTTATAGGAAAATGTTTGAACTTCTATAAATTGAGGATCTTTAATTTCCTTCTCATTCAGTAGCATCCACAATGTAGCCATATGGTGTTTGAGAGTCTTGTTTAGAGGGGAGAACTATACGGGACAAATGTTAGTTTATCACTTATGTTTTCCTCTTCGTGAGGTTGTTCTCTCGATATTTTGTACTCGCTTTTTTATATAGTGGATTGCTCATCTCCGCCCATGGAGGTAGGTCAAATTGACCGAACCACGTTAAATGTTTGTATCTCTTTTGGTATATTTCTCTTTTGTTGTATGATTTATCGTCTTTCAAGTGTTGTTTTACTAGCTTCCACATGACACCTGATTATTTTCGGTCCAAACAGTTTAATTCTATAAGAAATCTTTTACATTGTCGGTAATAAAAATTAAACGTTTGCTTGTAGCATCCTGATCTTATAACTGTATAGAATTAATAAAAGACAGAAGATAGATTTGAATAACATGTTTTTCCTAGGGGTGACAAATGGGCGAGTGGGGCTAAATTTGAGCGGGTCAAGACGGGTTAGGTCAATAAATGGGTCATTGCCCAACCCAGCCCAAAGTGTACTTGGACTAAGATGGGCTAAAAATTGGTCATAGCCCAACCCGCCCAACTTGACCCATATTTTAGAACCATGCTCATCTTGCATAAACAAAACTTTTTACCTTTTATACACCTATGTATAAAAGATAAATAAATACTATTAGTATTTTGAGAATCAAAATATATTTTCTTAGTAACAAATTAGTATTAAAATGTGTT
>NC_031997.1:27222941-27244602 GCF_001879085.1 Nicotiana attenuata
GTGGGTGGATGGTGTAGAAAAATAAAAAATCAGAAAATTGAAAATACAAAAAAATAAAATAAAATTGGGGCAACTAAGTAAATTTCTTGATAAGTTGGGTTGAGATCCCTTTTTTTGTGAGCTTCATGGATTGCATTTGGGCTACTTCATGTGTTAGAATGAGCTATTTTAGAAAAAATTTCAAAAACCACTATTGTTTAATGGCTATTAACTTTCTATAGCTACCATATAGATAATTACTTCCTATAGCTACTATTCAGTTGTTACAGTTGTATATTCGCGCTGCTGTATTCATGAATACAGCAGCAAAAAAGGCCAAAAAATCAAGGTAGTTCATCTGTACGCGCATGTATTCACATGTATTCGCGCCATGTATTCATGAATACAGCAGCAAAAAGCGCCTCAAATAAGGACAGTCCAGCTGTACGCGCATGTATTCACATGTATTCGCTGCTGTATTCATGAATACAGCAGTAAAAAATACCTAAAATCAGGGCAATCCAGCTGTATGCGCATGTATTCACATGTATTCGCGCCATGTATTCATGAATACAGTAACGACAATCACCTTAAAAATAAGTATATCCAGTTATCTAAGAGAGAAGAAAAACATAAATAACGTATTTCATGTCTTATTTCATGCCTCAATGGTAATATATACCATAAATACTTATTTTGCTATAAAATATAAAAGGTAGCTATAGAAAATAATTTTTAAAATAATTTTGATTTATAATAAATAGGGTGTATACCTTTGATATAGGAGGTAAAATTTCCTAAAAAATCATTGATTACCTTGGGTTCAGCCCAAATAGACCCATGACCTAAAATATTTGTAGCCCAACCCATTAATCTTTATGCGTTGGACGAATTGGATGGATTTGAGCTCAAATTGTCACCCCTAGTTTTTTCCCCTTTCCATATTTCTACCTTGTGAAACAAAAGTATTAAACCTTTTCTTGCAAATTATTGATAATTAAAACTTGCCGGAAAGGTTTGTTTTGTCAGATACTATATACTCCGAATTATGTTTCACTGTCATGAGATTTCATACGTATATATAAAACTGTATAACAATATATAAAAACGTATAACACGTCGAGACAAATTCTGTTTGATTTTAAGTTGTAATTTTTGGTTCAAAATCTGACCAAATCTCCACAAAAGGTTCCAGATTTCATATACAATCTCCTTAGACTATTTTCAATAATTCTAAACAACACGCTCCAAATTTCTCAACGAAAAAAAAAAAAAAATCAGTTTGAAAATTCAAACCCACTTCTTGAGTGCAAAGAATGGTGAATACCTTCTTAATATGATTTTTACTACTCAAATCTTACAAAGTAAGTACTCTAACCACGATTTGAGCTCCAAACTCAACAATAAATCGAGTTTGGCGACTAACAATCAAGAGGCAGCCGAGTTGAAGAAGAGAAATAGAGGAAGTAACCTAACTTTCAATTGTATACATGGACTAATCCGAGTAAGGACAAAAAAAATATGTAAAAATAGCACGGGATAGTCAGTTTTCGGACTAGTAATTGAAAAATAGCCAGCGTTTGTAAAGTCATTAAAAAATAGCCACTATTTTGGTGCATCACGGAAAGTTCCAGCATAATATACTGGAGATTAGTGTACTTGTGTATGAACTTTCAGCATATTATGCTGGAATGCCAACACGCGAAAAGTTCCAGCATAATATACTAGAGATTGGAGCACTAGTATATTATGCTGGAATATTTTTCGGATTTGGAATAGTGTTTTCGTTCAGATTTATCTTTACATGAAACTGGCTAAATTCTTTTGAAACCGTAGCTATTTTGCAATGATCACTTGTAAAACTGGCTATTTTTGAATTTCTCCCAAAAAACATGGCTGATTTTGCATAAGTTTAGGTGATTCTAAAATACAAAATTGACCAAAAACAATTGCATTCGTTAGCTAACAAGTATATATACGTATAATATATTTTATCGGTTATTATTTCGGATGCGACTAAAAATAAACGTTTCTCTATAAAAATATCTTAAAGCATCCACCCGTTAGAGCCCAATTGGAATGATTTTAGGGGAATTTGATACATATTTAGCCCAAATTTATTACCCGTATCTACCCATTATAAACTTTGTTTCAATTTGTACACATTTTATCCTAAATAATTACCAGACCTACCAACTTATTCATGTAGCCAGTAGTGTTCTTTCCTTAAGTTATTTTTCACCTTCTCTTTTTAAAACCTCACTCTTCTCTCTTCTCACCAAAGTTCCTTATCTAATTCATCTTCACCATATTTAATTTTTCAAACTAATTCAGACCAAAATTTCACTGACCAATCCCTTCTCAATAAACCAAAAAAATCATCTTTGCACTTTCGCTGCTTTTTCCAATATGCCAAAATTTGATTCGATCATTTCGGTATTATTGCTCACTATTGTCCTACTTTATTTTTATAAATACACCCAATCCATGATTTCTATTATTTTTTGTTTCTTTTTTTATTCATTAAAAGGCTTTATACCTCTCTCTTGAATAATTGCCATTTTTCTTTGTTACATAAAATTACTTCTTGAAAGGCATATTAAAGGTAAAGCTCAGAAATAATTAACACACGATCTTTAGAAATTATTGACTTGAGTTAGCTTAATTTGGGTGCTTTTGGAAATTAACTCCAATCTTTATTAATTGCTGGCTAATTTTAAAATTTTGACATTATGTAAAGGGAAATAATTATTTTTGCCGCTCAACAATGGATTCTTCCTCATGTCAATTAAAAGTTTGTGCTTACATGGATTTAGTAGAAACACTTCAAAGTAGTCGATACAATATCAAATATGAAAAAAATAATAATTAAAATTTCATGTGTATAAGTTGAAAATTGTATCTAATTTTTTGTGTGTGCTTGGAGTGTTTTGCAATTGAAATTCATTGGATGTTATTATTAAATGTGTAGATTATGGTGGTAATACTGATTTTCGAATTTATGTCAAAATTGAGTTGAACTAGCAAAAAGACAAAATTTATTATATATCAAAATGTTATACTGTATACCATATTGGTATACAATAATTAATTCAAGAGTATATAATTAATTACAACACTATACTGCTACTACTTTTTTTTAAAGGAATTAACCGGTCCTCAATGATATCCTGATAGTATGTAATATATACTACGCGAGTATTATAGAAGACTAATGAGTTTCTTTTACAAGTCCTCTTTGATACCCTGTTAGTATGATATACCATGTTGGTATCATAGAGGACGACTGAGTGTTTTTCTTAAAGAAATGAATCAAAACTCTACGATACCTTATCAGTATATGATATATGTCACGTGGGCAGGATTCAGTAGCTTTGACCCAATTTTTATATTTGTGCTAAAAATTTAATTTATATATATAAATAATTTATTTAGAATGGCCAGTAAGTTAGCTTATTCTCGAACCCATAACCCATAAACTCAAAATGGTAGCTCGGCTGGATCATAATTTTCCCAACTAATGGAGTAGCGCTTGTCTCTTTATCGTACTGCGGTACTGCCCATATTTCTATTATATAGGGGCACCAGTAATTTACAGCTGAGTAGATTAAAGTCAGACATCAACTTTTTTGTTGTGAAACCGAGCAATTTCACCAAGTTCTTCCACTTTTATAGCCACCATTTCTACCTTCTCCACCAACTCTAACAAATGAAATATAAAGCTTGCCAACCCAAGATTTTCAGTCGAATTCTCCAATGTTTTTACAAGGAGACTTAGCTCCTGTATCATGCATTGTGTTCTCGGACTTATCAAAACTTTAGTACGACATATTTTCATGTCCCTTATGCTCTCTCCAACCTCTTTCAAAATCCATGCAATTGACAATCCTATTGTTTCACATAGCTCCTTTATGCTGTCTCTTTGTGTTGTGGATGGCTGCTCATCAGTACCAAATAGAAAGTAACATGAAATTTTGAGTCAACTTTTGGACGAATAAATTGAAGAAAAGTGAAAATCTAAACAAGAAAGTACTACTTCCGGTCTATATACTCTATTATATGTTGGCAACCTGAATTTGTTCAATATATTTAATATTTTAGGAAAACTTACAATTAAGTGAGACGTTTAATTTGGTGGTTTTTGCAGGTACTATAAAAATTCTTATAATTAAGGGTCTTGAATGTCATTCTTAAATAGTGTGCAAAAATCTTAAAAGACAGATAAGATAGACCGGAGATAGTACTTCTTTCATTCCAAAGCTTCTTTAAGAAATAACCATTGATTATTTCTTAAACAAGTTCTTAATATTTTGAAAGGAAAACGAAATAAAATTAAGTGTTTCAGTATTTTTACCTGTCTGACTGATTGAACACAACCTTTGAATGAGAGAACGGATGCCGCAAGCTCCCTTAGAACCTCTCCAATTTGCAAGTACTTCTCCCATGGATAAAAGAATCCAAATTTCCCATGCCAAGGTTCCCACTTCGCAAAATTTGACTGAAATAGTTCTCATATTATTATTATTTTAATAAAATATTTATATCCAACATAATTGCTTTCCTAGTAAGAATTGTTAAAGTATAATATACCAGTGACTCATCACTGGACTTGGAATGCAGCACTGATTTGCATCCACTGACGTCAATAGTTGGTTGTTTTTCTTTATCATCGGCTATCTTAAAATATTCCTCTAAGCACCCTGAAAATTTACGAGAAACACGTTAAAAATCACAACCAATGAGTAAGATATATACATTAGGAAAATTTTCAAAAGTAGTATATTAGTTCTAAGTTTAAGTTTAATTTTATGCACTGGCGGTGCAAAATATTTGCAAAATCAAGTCATTTGTAAAGGTAACAAGCAAATTTCGATCATAAGTATTACTACTATTTACTAATCTGGTAAAAAAATGTTAATTAGCGTGGTATCACAGGTTAAACTACACTAATAATAAGATAAATCTTTAAATAGTCAATCCATTATTTCAAGACTATTACTAAGCCTAAAATTAAGATGGCAATGGATTAATTGTTCATGTTCATTTACGTAAAAAGATATATAATATATTGGGAGGAAATAAATAAATATGGAATGTTACCTTGGATAGAAGAGGCAAGTTTATCAAACTTAGAAGCAGTGGAGGAATGAAGTTCATCACTAGCCCAGATGGGGTAGATGAAACTTGTAAATATGCAGACAGCAAAACCCATACCAATGGTGGAAAGTCTCTCTCCAGCCAATTTCATGATTTTGTCAGCTCTTACTCCAGACACTACTACCAAATTGAATGTCAATATGAAGATCATAACTCCATAGTCATATCTCTTCTTCACGCTTGGTATCATCCTTGAGTACGTTGCACCAGCACCTGTTTATAATATTACCATTATTGTTATATATATATACCTTTATTATTAGGAAACAAGTTATATATTCTGACAGTGTAAGGAAGTTTTTCACTTTAACTGATATAGCAGGTTATCTGTTTTATTTTTCAACTTTTAGTATGGATAGTTACGTGTAGTTTTTTGTAGGCGACCTGATATTTAAGTATAATATAATGTCCAAATTAAGTGAAAGTTGTAGCCTGAAATAAGTGAACTAGTAATCTAAAAATAAATTAGATAATCTGTTATAGTAGATTAAATTACACTGTTAATGTATAGTTAGAAGTTAAACTCTTATTATTAGCTTCATTTTAGTAACATTATTATTGTGAGGACAATATTTACCAATGACAATCACAGAGATGCCAACAACTAAGGCTCCGCCAATTTCTCCACTTTTGTCAGCTAAAATTGCAGCCATACATCCCAATCCTCCGCCCAATACTGTACCAATCGCTCGGTTTATGCCTTTGCTTAGTGTAGCACCTGACATCATTGGAATTAATTTATTTATACTAATAGGGAAAACATAAGTATATGATAGAAATTTTTACACTATGTCACCATAGTTAAATGATAAACCTGCGTAGAACTCGAAGACAACTACAACAGTCATAATAGCCCACATGGCATTTTGTCCAACTTTCTGGAACAGAGGATCCAAAAGATATAAAAGCGACACCAATACCAAAGCCAGCCCAACTTTAACACTATGTATTATTTTCCTCATATCACACTTGCTTGTTCTATCCTTGAGAGATGAAACAATATCAATAAAGGAAAGTTTAGGTTTCTGCTTCTTTTGGTCATGTTGAGAAATAATTTCTCCATTTGGAACAGGTACAACGTTGGAGATCATAATGCCTATTCCTTAATATTTCTTCAAAGAACATGTGAGTATATGCAGAGAAGGACAGGGGGAATCAAAGAAGGGAATATTGTCTATATATAGGACTTAATCAGACTACTTATAATGCAGCTCGGATATTGTGGATACAGCACTTCCTTTTGCACGCTCGGCCCCCATTGGTTTGGCTAAAAGAGGTGTGACAAACGAAATTTCCATGGCCTTTTACATGTTTTGCTATTTCTGGTAAGAGTTTAAATTATGTATTCGAATGATATATACAAGTAATTAACCCTCATTTAAATGTAATATTTATAATCTTTAAAATAAAGCAGGTTGCCTGCTACAACATGTAAAGACGACTCGATAATATAAAAATTTCTAACATTGAAAATGTATAAAACTTAAACTCTTTTAGTAATTGTACAGTTTAAAGTCCCACGCTGATTGAGGTAATCTACTATTTTCTCTTATATGATCTTGAACAATTTCACTTTATGAGTTAGTTTTGTCGGGTTGAGCTAGTCACAATGTCCATTTTCTTATTATGGTACACAACCAAACTCATTTATATCTTTGAATTTGGACAATTTTCTAACTCATCAACTAATTACTTTTTGAAGTTTAGTTAGAACTAATGTTGATTTTTCTTAACAAGTACTCCCTTATTAAAAGTTGTGAGTATACGCGTCTTTTAACTTTTATGAGCTACAGTGACTTTAAGTGGAGCATCACATGCTCAGCACCATCCTAAACTTTGGTACTTGCTCTTCATGGTGAAAATTAAATGCAAACTAAATCATTTGGAAATTATTAAGGGTAAATTATATGTTTTGTTTGATGAATTTGTTGAGGATGTTTTTTGACCTCTGAAATTCGTACTTTCTTGTGCATAACTTTTGGAATTCAATTTCAGTTTTATGCGTTCATTTTCTAGATTGAGCATATTACAAAACCTATATATAGTTCAACCTAAGATTAATTGTTTTTAATTCTATAAGAAAAAATAAGGGCAATAAGGCTATGAGTGCTCATCATGCTCATAAATCATCATGCTGTAAAAGATGGGGGCTTCTCAGTCAATTAATTGCGCACTTATCAAACAACATTAGAGTATTTCTTGTTCATCATCAAGAGTTTCAATAGACGTAGGAAGCATACCAACATGATACCAATAACATGTCTAAATCAACTAAGAACATTATATTTTTATGGCAAACAGGAGGAAATACGATCATATATAGCACGTACGTAGTTGGCAAAGGAAGTTCAATTTTGTTGAGTGTTAATATTTTGTTAATCTTGCTGATCAAATATCCAATGGGTTCTTAATTAGTCCTTTGAAAATATTTGGAGATCTAGATCAATGAAATGAAAGGTCGATGATGGTGAAACATTTTTTGAGATTTTGTTCAATCCATTCGTACGAAGCAACACGGAAGCAAAGTTAAATACGTTCACAACTTAAATATTTGTACTTTCCAAAAACTTCCACAACAAACTTATATATATATATATATATATATATATATATATAAATCTTTGACCATGAACTTGTACTGCCACATTCTCAGATATGGGTTCTAGCACCTAATTAAATAGTTTAGATTCCCTAAATTGAGAAGCTAGTTGTATGTGATGTAATGAAGAGTATCAAGCTTTCAATTCTTTACAAAAAGATAAAAGAAAAAAAAGATACTCAATGTTTTCATTCAAAATTATTTTTATATCATTAGATCTCATGATACGTATAAACATAACACTCGTACTTGAATCTTTTGTCAAATACGTAAGAATAACAAAAGAAGAAAAAGAAAATATGTACTAGATCAGAAAAATAAATCTGGAAGCCAGTGAGGAAAAAAGAGTCAAAAAAGAAGAATAGTTATATTGGTGGAGAATGATTAAGATTTATAGACAAGTTAGACGTCCCTTTGAAAGCCAGGCTAACCAATTGCAAAAAGGACTTCATCTCCAAGCGTAAACCTACTAATATCCTAGGTCTTTTAATGTTAGAACCACTACACATTGTCCATTTTCATTCAGTTTATTGTCTGCTTCTGAATGATGACAGCCTTGTTTCTTTCCTCTTTGGGGCACAGAGGTGTCAAATGGGCAGGTCAGATCGATTTTGGACGGGTCAAAATGCGTTGAGTCGATGAATGGGCAAGTCACTCAAAAGTTACTTGGGCTGAGATGAACTGGATCAAAATGGGCTAAATTTGGGTCATAGCCAAACTAGCACAACTCTCACCAAACTTTAATTTATATGTGTTTTTTTTTAATAAATTGTATAATTACTAATAAGATTTTCTTACTTTTGTTATGGCCATATACAACATATCAAACATAAAAGAATTATTCTAAGATATTTTGGAAGAGTTACTCATTGATCAATTAGAGCTAAAAATCAATCCAATTTTAAATAAGTTGAGATGAATTGGGTCAAGATGCACTGAGTTTAATAAATGGGCGAGTCAATAACCAATCCAACCTTGAATAGGTTGGACGGCTCATTTGGGCTTGGGCCAAATTTAACGGTCCTTCTAATCCTCTTAGTTTACAATGCTATAGTTTTGAAGATAAAACCATGACATTTTAACAGTTGAGGTCAGCTTGGGGCATTTGCATCTATACCCGCTTTTTGTGCCATATTTTAACCTGTGCCCACTTTGCAAAAAAAATTGCAAGCGTACCCGCTTTTTTCACATAACTTCAGCATACGGGGCTGAAGTAGCAAAGGCAATCACACAAAACTTCAGCATTTTAGTAGCCGGGCCTGAAGTTCAGCTCTAGAGCTGAAGTTTTTGTTTTGTAACTCGCGAACTTCAGCTCTAGAGCTGAAGTTTTATTTTATAAGTTTTTGTTTAGTAATCGGGAAACTTCAGCTCCAGTTATAAAATAAAAACTTCAGCTCTAGAGCTGAAGTTTTTATTTTATAAGTTTTTGTTTAGTAATCGGGAAACTTCAGCTCTAGAGCTGAAGTTTTTATTTAGTAACCGGGAAACTTCAGCTCTTGCCAGTTATAAAATAAATATAAGCTTTTGTTTAGTATTGCAGGTGCAAACATGTCAGCTGTTAGCGTTTCTTCGTCTAGCTTGCTCAAAGGTGCACCATCAATACAATCCTCTACTTTCACTAGGCAGCGACGTGCTTTAAGTTCTGTAAAGAGTATTTCCAAAGCATTCGGCATGAAGTCTTCCTTTACCTTCAAAGTATCAGCAATGGCAACGTACAAGGTGAAACTAGTCGGGCCTGACGGTAATGAAAGAAGAAGAAGAAGAAAATGAAGGAGGAGAAGGAGGAGGAGAAAGGAGGCTGAAGTTATTTAAAAAGTGGATACAAGTTAAAAGTTTTAAAAAAAATGGGCATAAGTTAAATGGGGGCGAGCAAATAGAGCGCCCGTGCAATTTTTACGGTCAGCTTGGGGAAAACTCAAAAAGTGATAAAGATATTTCTGTGGAAATATGTGATCACCTTTTATCTGAAATTTTGAACAACTAGAGAAAGTATATATTTTTTTTTATACATAATTATCTGCAAAAAGTCCTCCAAAATGCGAACGTGATTATTTTCATGGGCAAACATATGAAAATTATAGATAAAAGGATAATAATGAAATTTGAAGTCAAGACTTAGCTTGTTATATTATATATTTGCTAACAACTCACATGAAATCTCGAACGTTAAAGACATTACATATAATTTATTTACTACATTCATTTATGAAATCCTGATTCATTTCGTAGTATGCTGCCTGTAATGGAACTCTTCATGATGAATACGAATTAAGAAAGGGAAGCAGAAATAATTTCCAGTATTATCATCATCATAGTATATTGGTTGTACTATGGTCCGTACACTTTTTTTTTTTTTTGGCTTCATCAACCCACTACTAGCAGAATCCAGATGATATTATATTCCCCCTCCGCAGAAAGTGAAAGGAAGCTAATGGAAGAGGAAACTTTAAACTCTGGTGATTATGATCATGACTTTTTCATTTTATTAACATTTTAATAAGGGTTTCTTTAGTCATATATATTTTATTGACATTGTGTTTGATTCCATTTTTGGGTTATAAAATGGAATCAGATATATTTGTTTTTATTCAATAGTGATACTTTATATGATTTCGCTTTGTATAATATACTAGTTCCTCTAGGCTCTATCTTATTTGAATTTCAGTGTTTCATCTTCTCATTTTACAACTCGTTTTACATGAGCTCCAGTATACTGGAGGAAAATCAGCAAATAAAAGTATTTTTGAATCCGGATATTGGATAGGCTAAGCTAGATGTAGCGGCATCTCTCTCTGCTTTTTGCTGTCAAGCTCGAGAATGTTTTTACGACTTTGACTTTTATACATGATCAATGTTTTACATAATTAGATCGTTTATAAAGTAGATGTCTACACTAAACATTGGTACATAATTCAAAAATATAGTCACCAACATACTACAACATATTGGTTAAAGCACGCACAATAGCTACTTATAATATACGGAGAAGGGTCAAATATACCTTTCTACTATGAGAAAATATTTAAATATATCCCTCGTTATACTTTCGGGCCATATATATCACTGCCGTAATATTATTGGTTCAAATATATCCCTCTTTCGTTAAGTTTGTCCAAGGTGGACATCCAATCCTACGTGGCACTAACATTTGATGAGGTGGATGTCACGTGGCATGCCACCTCAGCGCCCCTAACCCATTTTACCCCTCCCTTCTATTTTTTTCCATCACTAAACTTTCCTTCCCCTCGAAGAAAATCTTAGTGGTGGAAAAACAAATAGGGGAGGGATAAAATGGGTTAGGGGCACTGAGGTGGCATGCTACGTGACATCCACCTCATCAAATGATAGTGTCATGTAGGAATTAGGATTGGATGTCCACCTTGGACAAACTTAGCGGAAGAGGGGTATATTTGAACCAATTGTAATACGGTAGGGGCATACTGAAAGTACAACGAAGGGTATATTTAAACCTTTTCTCATAGTACAAGAATTTATTTGACTCTTTTCCGTATAATATATAACTTCAATCATTTCCCCTTATGTTCGATCTCTGAGTAATATTCATAACAATGGATCCAAGCTTATTCCTAACAGTGTAATTAATTTTACCCAATCATCTTGGTATTTAGAAATCAATTGCAGCCGTGCAGGGTTACTAACTGTTTATAATCCACATGAACGGATAATTTGACAAGAGCAAGGCCGGCTCTAACGGGTAAGGTATGGGGGCCCATTTTTTTGAAATAATATATATTTTATAGGTATTTAAAAAAAAATATATAATACTTTTGTACTTTTCATATAAAAGAAAAAAAAAACCTTTTAGACATGTAAATAAAATAAAGATTTGACTTACTTAAAAATGATAAATGAATAGTTCACACATATGTAATTATTAGCATTGCAACAAGGGCTGCAACTAGCAGCAACTCATACTTTGAGGCCAATTGAAATCAAAACCGACTCCACTGAAGCCTTACACCTGCTGGAACATTGCATCCCTATTTATCAAATACTAATAAATTCTTGCAGGTGCCTATTGAAGAAGTTGGGAATTCAGTGGTCCGGCGTACCTTTCGCGAGGGAAACAATGCAGCTCACTTTTTGGCCAAGAAAGTATCCAAGCAAGCCATGTGCAACCATCTTTCAGTATTCTGGCATCAGCCTACAACCGTATACAACAGTTTGCAAGCTGATAAGGAAGCAGTACCTAAAGAAAAAATAGTATCAGTTTCTATGTGTAATAACTTGGCTCGGCTTGGAAACCTAAGCGTACTTCATATAGAAGACGCTACTACTACTAGTACTTCTACTCCCGTAATGATGGCTCATAATAGAGCACTTGTAACAGACTAGTATTATCTATAAAATCATCCTTTTAACCAAAAAAAAAAAAAAGCAATTCCACTTTTTTCTCCTTTCTCAATGTTTCAATCTTACTCTTCATATTCCAGAACATACATACCTTTTTGCTTTCTCTTTATTCTTGCTCAACTTCTTGAATTGTTTCTCCAATATTTCTTTCTTTCTAAAAAAATTTATTATTCATCTTCTTTCACCAAAAAATTATTAGTTCAAAATATTTTTAAGATTCCAATAATTCTATACTTCTATTACTCTATAAACAAATGTAGTATAGTTTTCAAGATTTAGAGCAAGAATTTTGAAATAGACAAGCAACAACTAGATATATTGGAATCAAAGTCTTCATTCTTCAAACTTCTTGAATCAGTAATCGGGTTTTAACTTTCTAGTATTATTTTTATTTATTATTTGGTATTTCATTAATTTTACTCCATACAACTAGATATATTGGAATCAAAGTCTTCATTCTTCAAACTCCTTGAATCAGTAATCGGGTTTTAACTTTCTAGTATTATTTTTATTTGTTATTTGGTATTTCTTTAATTTTACTCCATACATATCGTTTTTTTTTTTAGAATTTAAATATGTCAACAAGAAAATATGAATTCAGTTATTCAAAAATCCAAAAGAAAAGAAAAGTTGAAAATTTAATAAAATTTCAAAAAGCTCTTGATAAAGTTTTGATAAACAATAAAAAAACTAAATCGAAAAGATGTAGGAGAATGTTCCGTAGATGAACAGTTCATATAACAGTTGCTTTAGTAGAAAGAACAAAATTAAAATTGATAAAATCTTACCTAAGATTAGCAATGTCTTAAGAAAGATTAAATGTCTTGGCTATATTATCAATTGAAAAGAAATTATTAGAAAAGAATCGATTATAAATTTTTTTTATCAACTTTGTATCTTATAAAGCTAGAAGAATAGTTTTTAAATAAAAATGTATATTATAACGTTCTTATAAATATTTAGGCATAAACTTTGGCCTTAGGCCTCAAATGCGTTTGAGCCACCCGGACAAGAGAAGTATGTAACGTAGTGGGGGAACTTATCAAACTATATTGAACTTAAAAAATTCGATACTTTTAATTAAATTCTTTTTATGACAAAGTATTGATTGAACGGACATTATTTAATTCGACAATTCATCACACGCATCGAACACGGAATGCCAATTGAATAATGGAGAAACGGTATTAGGTAGGATGAAGACAAAAGTACCCACTCTTTTTTATTAAATATATATATTAAAGCTTTCTGGTTTGATACCCTTTATAATAATGACCACTTTTCATCTTAGTACTATTTTCTCTATGTATATTCTTGTAGTTTACTAGTTTGGACGGACACCTGGTTAAGTTGGAGACAATCATTCATGTGATTTTGATCGAAACCTGCCTTTATTTTGTCTCTTCTAGGAATAATAATAATAATAATGTACATAAATTAGGGTGTTTATGTCTCAGGTGATCCCGTCTCCCATTATGTTTCCAACTTCTAATCCGTGTAATCACTATCTCTCCAAAGTTTGGATTACATGCCCCCTTCTTTGAATGACACGCGGAGTCTAGAAATTTTAATTAAAGGATTCAAAAAATAAGAAAATGTCACATCTGATGTTCAAGCTTTCTATCGAACCTAATATTGGAATTGTGTGTTGTATGGAGTAAAATTGATTAATGACAGTTGAGCGAATGACGAAGTGACACGTGGAACTAAAGACAGATGGTATGTGAGTAAGTAAGTAGCTGACACAGGATGCAAGAGTGCAATCAGTGTTAAACAAGCCCCGAAGACAGAGCAGCCCGTAGCAAATACTCAAAGCATTGCCATCGGGTGACATTCAATAGGCAGTCGCTACGGAGAATATCTGTATTTATAACCAACCGTTATGCACCATCAATGGCTATAAAATAGAAGGATTAGCATCCATTGTAAACACGAAATATTCTGTACACAAAAAGCTATAATTTATTGTCATATTACGCTCAATTTTAATACTTGAACATTGCATTCACTCTCGTCATCAAAAAGGCTAGGTTTTGAGTCAGGCTTGTTATATTCTTTAATTTTATTTGGCAATCTTACTTTTGTTCTCCTTTACTTATTATTTTTGGGTTAAATCGTTTTACTTATCTATAAACCACGCTATAAATTCAACTGTACCATTTTACGGGCAAACGGTTTGGCATAGACAGTTGCGTAATTGCTTTGATCCATTCGTTTGTTACTAACAAGTTTCGATCCTTTCCTTAGTAAAAATCAGATATGGTAGCTAATGATATCAACAATGCTTACAATGTTCGAGCACACGATGAACGAGAAGATGTGTTCTAGCAAGATGATTCAATCATCGAAACCCACAATGAAGGGGACGAACTAACCCCGGTTCGCGGAGGACAATATCCTCAGCATGTGCAGGGCCCGACTCCTGATGATGCGGAGGATGAGCACGTTGGCGAAGCAGTCAAAATCTTGAGAGGACAACAAAAGACGATTATGGATCACCTCAAGATCGTGTGATGACGGAATTAAAGCAGGCGTTATCGGATGCTTCCAATAACGCTAATGGAAGGGCTCCGGTTTCTCCCATTGTTCCCGCAAATCAGACGGCTCAAAGAACCGATAACAACACTCCAAGGGATGAAGTCGGTTTTGACGAAGCCAGAGGGATCGATAGTGGATCTGGGAATAACAACTTGAATGATCCTTTCAAAATCAAGCTCGTGAGATTCATGAGAGAAATTAATCAACGAAAGGACCAAAAAGCGAAGGAGTTTCATGCTCGGATGGATCAGATCCCAGGCGCGTCGCCGGTGTTAAAAGATCTAAATACGAGGAAGCATACTTATTTGCCGTTTAAGCCAAGCACGACACCAGAGCAGATCCCAAAGAGGTGTAAGATGCCGGATATTCTGAAGTATGATCGGACATCGGACCCATAGGAGCACATCACGACCTACACCACAACAGTTAAAGGAAACGACTTGGCTCAGCATGAGATCGAGTCGGTTTTGTTGAAAAAGTTTGGCGAAACTCTCACGAAGGGTGCCCTGACATGGTATTCTCTCTTACCTGAGAATTCAATCACTTCTTAAATACTTGCAGATACATTCATCAAAGCTCATGCTGGAGCAAGAAAGGTCCAGGCCAGGAAGGCAGATACATTCAGAATTTTGCAAGGAGAATCCGAGCTGCTGCGAGAATTTGTGATCCGGTTCCAAAAAGAAAGGATGCTGTTACCAGCGATTCCGGACGAGTGGGCAGCGAAGGCGTTTACCAAGGATCTCAATTCGTTGAGTTCCAATGCCTCCCGTAAATTGAAGGAGAGCTTGCTCGTGTTTCAGACAATCACATGGGCAGATGTTCACAATTGCTACGAGTCGAAGATAAGGGTAAAAGATGATCAACTTGGTTCCTCCGCATCCTCCAAAGGAAGGAGTCGCGATTGGAATCTAGATAAAATTGAAAATGATTTTGATGTGGATCGAACACACTCTAGGAGTCTTTTTCAACCTTACGAGAGAGCCAACGGGCGTGGTAACAAGGGATTCCATTCATTGGATTGGTTCATTTCTGATAGAAGGACGGATCGCGGTTGGAGTAGCAGATCATTGCAGGAGAAAGAGGCACCGGGGTCTCGATATTCATCGTCCCCCAGGCTATCCGACTAAAAATTCAATATTAGCCTGGTAGAAATGTTGACGGTAATGAGGACTAGTAAAGAAGCTCAGTTCCCGAAGCCAGTCCGGTCGGATCCTAGCCAAAGGGATCACAATCTATGGTGTGAATATTACAGGACTCATGACCATAAGATTGGGGACTACCAACGTCTTCGTGAAAAGGTGGCGACATTGTTGAAGAATGGTCACCTCAGAGAGTTTTTTAGTGATCACACTAAAAACAAATATGGAAGAGACCGGGACAATGCGGGGCCATCAAAGCCAGCAGCATGGTCTTCTCAGATGACAATCAACATGATGTTCGGAGGGGATGAGGTCAATGGAGTAACATTTTCGGTGGAAAAAAAAACGAAGATATCACTGACTCATGGCAGGAGAGTCCAAGAAAGCTCAGAAGATGACATCACCTTCATAGAGGAGGATGCAGATGGACTTCTTCTACCACACAATGATGCTTTGGTAATCTTACTGAATATTTTAGATTTCAAGATTAAGCGTGTTTTGGTTGATCCAGGAAGTTCGACCAACATCATTCAATAGAGACTTTTGGAGCAAGCGAAGTTAGCCGAAAATATCATTCCGGCAACAAAACTTCTAGCCGGCTTCAACCTAACGAGTGTGATGACCCGAGGAGAAATTTTGCTGCCCACACATGCTGAAAGTGTAACGAAGACCACACTGATCAAAGTGGTAGATGGCCACATGGGCTATAATGTAATCCTCGGAAGGCTGTGGATACATAAAACAAAGGACGTACCTTCGACCTACCATCAACTGTTAAAGTTTCCGATGCCAGAAGGGGTCAAGAAGATCAGAGGAGATCAACAGGCTGCAAGGGAGATGAACACAGTTACCATTTCCAGTAGCAGGGGCGAGGAAACCAGCAAATAGCATTTATAGGAACCGGTGTCTTCTTCCATTCCGATCGAAGATGATAAAAATGAGGAGCCATCGGAATTATATCAGGTACCAAGATCTTTTCAGGTATCATAGGAGACAGATGCGACCAAATCAACCACAAAAGAGCTTGAACAAGTGACTTTATTCAAAGAACTTTTAAAAAGGAAATTCCATCTAGGAACGGGGTTGAGTCCCGAACTTAGGTTAAACTTATAGGTTTTCTTAAATCTAATGCTGACTGCTTCGCGTGGTCGCATTCAGATATGACAGGTATTCCATTGGAGGTGGCGGTCCACAAACCGAGTCTGGATCTAAACTTCTACCTGTAAGGCAAAATAAACGCCCGATAGCAGAGGTCAGAAATAGGTTTATTAAGGAAGATGTAACCCGATTACTTAACATCACTTCGATTTGAGAGGTTAAATACCCGGAGTGGCTATCTAACTTAGTAGTAGTGCCTAAAAAGTATAATAAATTTATGATGTGTGTAGACTCTGCGGATTTAAATAAGGTGTGCCCCAAAGACTCATTCCCGTTGCCAATCATCAATCAAATGATTGATGCTACGGCCGCGCATGAGTTAATGAGTTATCTTGATGTTTACTCCGGATATAATTAAATTAGGATGAACCCAAAAATCAAGAGAAGACTTCTTTCATCACAAACTTTGGCACATATTTCTATAATGTGATGCCTTTCGGGCTTAAAATGCCAGAGCCACTTATCGGAGGCTCATTAATAAGATGTTTGAAGAACAGATAGGTAAGATGATGGAAGTCTATATTGACGACATGTTAGTTAAGTCTCTTAATGCAGGAGATCATCTGGAAAATCTCTAAGAGACGTTTGACATTCTGAGGAAGTACAACATGAAGCTCAACTCAGAGAAGTGTGTATTGGGGTTGGCTCCGGTAAATTCTTGGGGTTTTCTGGTCTCACAAAGAGGGATCGAAGTAAACATCGACAAAATCAAAGCCATCAAGGATATCCCGGACCAGCTGACAAGTGTGAAAGAAGTACAAAGGTTTACCGGTAGGTTGGAGGCTCTAAGCTGGTTCATCTCAAGGTCCTCGGAGAAGTACCACCACTTCTTTTCACTTTTGAAAAAGAAGAACGACTTCGTGTGGACTCTGGAATGCCAACAGGCACTGAAGGACCTAAAAAGGTACCTATCCAGCCCTCTGTTGTTATCAAAACCGGGGGAGAGTGACCAACTGTTAATATATCTGGCGATCTTGGAAGTAGCGGTAAGCGCCGTATTGGACCTAGAAAATACTGTTAATATATCCCATTTATTACATTAGTAAAATACTATCATGAGCGGAGACATGATATCTGCACCTAGAAAAACTGGCCTTAGCTCTCATAGTTGCCTCTCGAAAGCTTAGGCCTTATGTTCAATGTCATCCAATGGCCGTTATGACAACATTTCCCTTAAGGAATGTTCTTCATAAGCCTGAGCTATCGGGTCATTTGCTTAATGGGCAGTCAAAGTTAGTGAATTCGACATAGAATACAAACCCTGGACTGCAATCAAGTCACAAGTTTTTGCCAAACTCGTGGCTGATTCAAGTCCGGGATTAATGCCTTTGGCTGCTAAAGAAGTAGTGTTGGTATCGGAAATGATATCGGGAGTTTGAACTTTGTTTATGGATGGAGCCTCTAACGTAAAAGGGCCCGGTCTTGGAGTAGTTCTAATCAATCCTTCGGGGGAAACCCTAAGGCAGGCCATCAAAACTGTATCATTAACTAATAATGAAGCCGAGTACGAGGCTTTAGTTGCAGGACTTGAACTAGCTCGGGGACTAGGTTCCGAGGTCATCGAAATAAAGTGTGACTCCCAGCTGGTGGTAAACCAAGTGTAAGGAATTTTCGAAACAAAGGATGAGTGTATGCAAGAGTACTTGAACAAGGTTCAAACATTACTTATACGATTCAGAGAGTGGTCAATCGTCCATATTTCGAGGGAGGAAAATGTGGAGGTAGACGCATTGGCTAATTTGGGTTTGTCCACAGAGATGAAAGGATCTGATTTTGGTACGGTCGTCCAATTGCTGCATTCGGTGTTAGATGTGGATGGCTACTGTGAAGTTAATTCAACCAACTTAATCTGGTACTGGTGGAACGAGTTCATTGAGTATCTCAGACATGGTAAATTACTCGAGGACCCAAAAGTGTCCCGGGCACTATGGACCAAAGCAGCTCGTGACTGTCTTATTGATGGACAGTTATACAGGAGGTCGTTCCAAGGACCATTGGCTTGGTGTCTAGGGGCCTCGGAGGCGGACTACGTGATGAGGGAAGTCCATGAAGGAATCTGCGGAAACCACTCCGGTGCAGACATTGGTACAAAAATGTGACAAATGTCAATTCCATGCATAGTTAGTGCATCAAACAACGGAATTCTACATTCGATGGTGTCACCACGATCGCTCATGAAATGGGGGATGGACATAGTTGGTCCTTTTATCATATGGGCCTGGAAAAGTAAGATTTCATTTAGTTTTAACTGATTATTAGTAAATGAGTTGAAGCAGGTAGTTACCATAAGATCGGAGAATGTGAAGTGGTTGATTTTATATGGGACGATATAATCTGCCGATTAGGAATACTAAAGGAGATTGCTTGTGACAACGAGCCACATTTCATAGGTTCTAAAGTCACAAAGTTTTTGGAAGGTTTAAAGATCAAGCGAATTACGTAATCCCCGTACTACCGAGTGCTAATGGACAAGAGGATTCAACCAAAAAGGTAATTATCCAAAACCTTAAGAAATGTTAGAAGATGCTAAGGGAAATTGGACGGATGAGCTACCGGGTGTTTTATGGGCATATCGGACCATAGCGAAGTCAATCACGGGAGAAACACCCTTTTTGCTCGTGTACGAATCAGAAGCTTTAATACCGGTAGAAATAGGGGAACCGAACCTAGGTTTTTCGATTAAATGAAGAAGCAAACCGTGAAGCGTTGCCGATCAAGCTAGACACAGGGATCTGGCATATGTGAGGATGGTGGCACAAAAGCAAAGGATGGAAAGATATTACAATCGCAGGGCCAACCTCCGATAATTCAAAGTTGGGGATTTGGTTGTAAAGAAAGTCACTTAAGGCACTCGGGAAATCAACGCCGAAAATTTGGGATCGATATGGGAAGGACCTTACCAGATTTCAGCTATAACTGGTAAAGGCTCATACGAATTGGAAAATCAAGATGGAGCTAAATTGCCAAGCGATTGGAACGTGACTCACCTCAAAAGGTATTATTGCTGAAGATCATTGCTGGTACTAAAAGTATGTCCTGCACTCATTTTCCCTTCGATAAGGTTTTATCCCAATTAGATTTTTTGGTAAGGTTTTTAATGAGGCAGCGAGGTAAAGCATACTACGAAGGAAGGATCGTCAGTAAGCTGGTGAATCTAAAAGCAAAGCTCTGTGTGGAACAACGCGTATGGCAATCAACTTGTGGATGGTTAAATAATCTTTGGCCCGATAGCATAACTCGTCTCCCAACACTTTCATCGGCCTCTGGTAATAGATTGTTTATCTATCCACAAGTTGTTTCCATTAATGAGGAAGTAATGCAAAGGCTCGCTATGAAAGAAGTGTCGTCGACGAATGCAAGACTTCTAGTGTTCGATTTCTCATGTCAAGCATCCGAACACTGGGGGTAATAATACATGACAAGATACTAAAAGTGTTACAAAAATCGAGGACTGTTAGAACCGAAATCAATGTCTTATCAAGACCGGGGACTACATGATCATCCCATAGAAATAATTTGTACAAGTTAGCCACATGTATTGACAGCTTTATTTACTTAAGCAAATGAATGTTTATATAAAGATACTTTTAAAGATAAGAGGAATAAATCAAATTCCTTTTATTTTTATCTTTTTCTTTTCCAAATGGTAAGTTAATTTATTTTATCGTTTGAAAGTTAGCAAAAACTTCAAATGCTTGTGCCAGAATTAACATGAGACATACTCTTCAAGAGCACCGTAAATATAAGGGCCCTCTCTTATGAAACCCTCATAGTAAAGGATAGGTTCTGGAAGTGTTTATGCCCGAAATCAAAAGCTATGAATGCGAAAAATAATTTCGAAGCTCTGTCAACTAAATGAAAAAAGAATATCTTTTGCACAACACTTAGGAAACAAGTTTCTTTTATTATTCAAAGCGCCAAACTTAGTAAAAAGTTTTGGCGTAATTACAAAAGGTAAAGAAAACAATATATACATTAGTTCTTGCTGCCAAAACCCGAAGGGAAAGATGAGTCTTCAATGTTGGCAATGTCTTCTTTGGCCTCCTCTAATGTCTCCCTCTTCGTATGATATATGGCATAGGTTTTCTCAAAGACGAGGGAATCTTCTTAGTCCTGGAGTTTTGCTCGGAGCTTATTAATCTGGGATTCTAGCTTTTCATTTTCAACTTTCATTGTGCTGATTTTGGAATCAAGCTCAATGTTGGTGGTTGAGTGAAATCGATTCTGCTCCATGACTCTTTTGAGTCTTTCTTCTATTTTTGCTCTCCTCTTCTTGGCAACACTAGTCTCCTCAGTTTTGGAGTGTAATCTAGCCTCCAAGTTAATAACTTGTTCCATGAAGGAATACTCACGCTCGACAGCAGTAGTCACGGTATCATGAAGCTCAGCCCACTTAGCCTTTGCTTCCTTAAGGTTTTCATGCAGCTGGGCAGCTTAATAGCGATGAGCCATCCTGTCTTGTTCAGACTGCTGCACTCGGGCCTCGAGCTCATCCATTTGAGCGATTTTTGCCTCCAGCACCGGGAGGCGCTTGGCAAGCTGATTCCTTTCAGCCAAAAGTTGATCTCATTCTGAAGCAAGCTCTTGCTTGTCCAGGATCAACCTTTGCAGGCCCTCGGAGGCAAGAAGGTTGGTATAAAGAAGGGATAAAACCAAAGTTATTTACTTCAAAATATAAATAGTAAAGAAGATAGAAGGAAGTGAGATTGTTACCTGC
>NC_031997.1:27251499-27301888 GCF_001879085.1 Nicotiana attenuata
TCTGATAGCTCGATGGACTTCTTACGGTGCAATGTGTGCCGAAAAAAGGTGGAATGACTGTGGTGACAATGACACATGACTTATCCCATCGGACATAACCGGTGGCAGGTTTCATGGACTACCGAAGTTAACAAGGTGACCCGCAAGGATCATTTCCCTTGTCATTCCTTAACCAATGCTTGATCGCCTTGCGGGGCGAGCCTTTTATTGCTTTTGGATGGATATCGGGTTATAATCAAATCTTAATTGCCCCGGAGGACCAATGAAGACCACATTCACCTGCCCATATGGTACATTTGCTTTCTCCCGGATGCCGTTCGGGTTGTGCAATGCCCCGGCGACCTTCCAATGATGCATGATGGCTATTTTCACCGACATGGTGGAAGACATTTTGGAGGTCTTTATGGACGAGTTTAGTGTGGTTGGTGATTCATTTGAAGAGTGTTTGGGAAATTTTGATAGAGTCTTAGCCCGATGTGAAGACACAACTCTCGTTCTTAATTGGGAAAAATGCCACTTCATGGTTGAAGAGGCAATAGTGTTGGGTCACAAAATTTCTAAGCGTGGGATTGAAGTAGACAAAGCCAAGATTGAGGTGATTTCAAGGCTTCCTCCCCCCACTTCTGTCAAAGGGTTGAGGAGTTTTCTTGGGCATGCGAGGTTCTACCGGCGGTTTATCAAGGATTTTTCGAAGGAGTGAACCCTCTTTGCAAAGTGATAGAGAAAGATGCTAAGTTTGTGTTTGATGAGAAATGTATGGAGGCTTTTGAACTTCTAAAGCATAAGTTGACCACTACCCCGATCATTACCGCACCCAATTGGAGCTTGCCTTTCGAGCTCATGTGCGATGCAAGTGATGTTGCGGTTGGGGCAGTTTTGGGTCAAAGAGTGAACAAAATGTTTCATCCAGTGTACTATGCGAGCAAGACTATGAATGAGGCTCAAGCGAACTACACGGTGACGGAGAAGGAGTTGTTGGCTATTGTGTTCGCCATGGAAAAATTTCGGCCATATCTTATGGGGGCCAAAGTCATCGTGCACACCGACCATGCCGCCCTTAGGTATTTGATGACCAAGAAAGATTCCAAGGCACGATGGGTGTTACTTCTTCAAGAGTTTGATTTGGAAGTAGTGGACCGGAAAGGTAGTGAGAACCAAGTTGCGGATCATTTGTCCCGCTTGGAGGAGGAAGGAAGGCCGTGTGATGGCCTAGAGATCAATGATACATTCCCCGATGAGCAACTACTTTCTGTGTCGATGTGTGATATGCCATGGTTTGCGGACATTGCTAATTTCCTTGTGACTGGCATCATCCCGTGTGAGCTCTCTTCTAACCAAAGGAAGAAGCTCAAACAGGATAGTTTGGACTTCTATTGGGACGAGCCATACTTTTTCAAGATTTGCACCGACGGAGTCATCCGGAGGTGTGTACCTGAGGAGGAGCAATTTAGCATTTTAGAGGCTTGTCATTCCTCCCCCTATGGTGGCCATCATGGAGGGGCGAGGACGGCTTCGAAAGTTTTGAGTTGTGGTTTTTATTGGCCAACCTTGTTCAAAGATGCAAGTGATCTAGTAAAAAGATGTGATCAATGTCAACGAGCGGGCGGGATTTCCAAGAAAGATGAGATGCCTCTAAATACCATTCTTGAAGTTGATGTCTTTGATGTATGGGGTATCGATTTTATGGGCCCTTTTGTAAGCTCGTGTGGAAACACCTACATTCTTGTGGCGGTTGATTATGTCTCAAAATGGGTCAAGGCCGTGGCCTTGCCCAACAACGAAGCTAGGAGTGTGGTGGCATTTCTGAAGAAGAGTATTTTCACAAGGTTTGGTACACCTCGGGCAATTATTAGTGATGGAGGATCGCATTTTTGTAATAGAGCTTTTGATGCCTTGCTTTCCAAGTATGGTGTCAACCACAAAGTGTCTACGCCTTATCATCCTCAAGCAAGTGCCAGGTGGAAGTGTCTAACAGGGAGATCAAGAGCATTTTATCCAAGACCGTCAATGCCAATAGGACCGATTGGTCTAAAAAGTTAGATGATGCTCTATGGGCTTATCGGACCGCTTACAAGACCCCAATTGGTATGTCGCCGTACCGGTTGGTGTTTGGGAAAGCATGTCATTTACCAGTGGAGTTGGAGCATAAGGCCATGTGGGCTTTGAGGAAGCTTAATCTTGAGTGGGATGTTGCGGCCAACCTTCGTGTCGAACAACTCAATGAACTTGATGAATTCCGGTTCCATGCATACTCTAGTTCGTCCTTGTATAAGGACAAGATGAAGTACCTTCATGATAAATATGCTCGAGGAAAGGAGTTCAGAGTGGGTGATTTGGTTCTCTTGTTCAATTCCTGGTTACGTCTGTTTTCGGGAAAGCTTAAATCAAAATGGAGTGGACCGTTTGAAGTTGTGTGTGTGACCCCCTTCGGTGATCTTGATTTGAAGAACAAAAGTGTTGAAGTTTTTAGAGTGAATGGGCACCGGGTCAAGCATTATCTTGGGAAGTTTGATGATAGCCATGTGGTGGCTGTTGTTCATTTCAAATGATGTGATGGTAACCCGCGTCGTGCCGCGACGTTAAATCAGGTGCTTCTTGGGAGGCAACCCATGTGTTTTTCTTTTTGTTTGCTTTGATTTTCCTTGTAATATAGGATTGATTTTTGGGCTAACTGGTTGTGAGATGTTGCAGGATTGAGTTGATGCAGTGCAGGACAAAATTGAAAAAAATTGTACAGTCTCTGAAGTTTCCAGTGCGGCCGCACTACACTTTGTGCGGTCCGCGCTGGCAAAAGGGTGACAAAATTGCTCTCTGAAGTTTGCCACCGCGGCCGCGGTTGATTTTATGCGGTCCGCGGTGGACTACCGCGGTCGCGGTCCATTTTGTGCGGACCGCGGTGGTTTACTGAGTTGGAATTGAACAAAAGTAACCAGTGCGGACCGCGGTCCATTTTGTGCGGCCGCACTGGTAGGTGAGAATGGACCCCAGGGGTTTCTCTATAAATAGACCCCAAGGGCCTCTTTTTACCCTTTTCGCAAACTTGAATCTCAGAGCATATTGTTACTATTCACTTTCTTCCTTGACCGTAATTCTTGATTAGCATTGATTAACTGCACTTCATCTCAATATCTGGTAACATTTCACTGAATTCTTCTTTGTTTAATTGTGTAGTTTCATTTTATTTTCATATTCCTTAACTTGTAGTTCTTCTTCTCCCCGTATTTCTCTGATTGTTAGATTAGGTTAGTTTAAATGGTAATTTTTATGGACTTGGTGAGTATAATGGACTGGGTAATTGAGTAGGGACCCTAATTAGGTGAAATTTTGAACTTAAAAGCAAAATCTGATAAACCCTAACTCAGTGCCATGTCCGGGCACGTAGCGCGGACCGCGGTCATTTCTGTGCGGTCCGCGGTGCCATCTTGTGTCCAGGTGACCTTTGCCCAGTGCGGACGCACTATATTTTGTGTGGTCCGCACTGGCCCAGTGCGGCCGCGGTTGGTTTTGTGTGGTCCGCACTGGTGAGATTCAGAGACCTTGTTATTGGAACCCTATACCTGTGCGGACCGCAGTCATTCTTGTGCGGTCCGCGGTGGCCTCAGTGCGGCCGCACTACCATTTTGTGCGGTCCGCACTAGGCAACTTCTGCAACTGTCTGCAATACTGTGTTTCTGTTCTACAATTTGTTCTGCTGCAATAACTTGAACTCCTGGATTGATACTAACAAATACATTGAATGATGTTTGCAGACAATGGTGAGAAAAGGCTCAAAACAATCGGGAAAAGGAGAACCCTCCCGGGGAGGGAAGAAGAAGATGGTAAAACTCACTCCCCAAGCTCGGGAGAACATAAAAAAGACCAGGAAACTAATCAAAGCTGCAGACAGAGCTGCTTCCCATTCCTCGGGGAGTGAGTACCAACCGTCAAGGGACATTTCTTCAGACTCCGTGCCAGAGTATGTTGAAGACTGGCCGGAGAGGTTTAGGCTAAGAGATACCCCTCCACCACCAACCACTGCCCAAGCACCAAAGCATGTTCCCACTGAATCGTCTGAGGGCTCAGCAGCCGGCAGTGGTGATTACTCCACCTCTCCCACAACTTCATTATCCGGGGAGGGTGCAGACGGAGGTGAGGAGGAAGTACAAGGGAATGAGGAGATAGCTGAGGGTGGTGAGCCTCAGGTGGGAGGCATTGCCCGAACTAGAAAGCCGGAGGTTTGGCGAGATAGGTTCGTGAGTGAGGTAGCGTACCACAAGTTTAGGGAGTGGTGGCCGGTGAGAAAGTTGATATCGGAGCGGAGTTTCATTGACAGAGATTTATTACCCCACAACCCTGACGTGCAGAGATAGTTCAGAACTAGAGTGGGTTGGGAGTACTTCTTAGATGACTGTGTAGATGCTAATGAACACATGGTCAAGGAATTCTACTGCAATGTAGCCCACATAAATAAGGGCTCCAAAGTGACCAAAGTTCGTAATAAGAAAGTGTTGTTTGATGGGAGATACCTTAACGAATACTTGAGCTTGCTAAGGAGCATAGGAAGCTGCGGAAGACACGGGCCTCCAAGGAGTCCGTGAAGGAGCTGCGGGCAGATGTTGATAGACTGAAGGCGGACCAGTTGCCTTTGGACCTGTTGCTTGATGATCCAGTCCCAGCAGCTCATCCACAGCCAGAGCAGACCCAGAGGCCTCCGAAGAGGAGGAGGATGATCCCTAGAGCAGATGATGCTATCATCCAGTTGGCGGACCCACAGGAGGCTTCCTCCAGTCAGCCACAGGATGTACTAGCTCCACAGCCTGTCGAGGTCCAGGCCCAGGTTCCAGTAGCTGAGGAGCAGACCACCGGGGACCAGTCTGAGGTTCCCGAGCACACAGAGGACCCCGGGACCACCCATGATCCTATGCAGACAGACACGGCTTAGGGAGCCCTCTATATCCTTTTTCTATCTTTTTGGTGCTTATTTGGACTAGTTGGCATTGGGGACAATGCCAACTTTTATTCGAGGGGGTGCGCCCTTCATTTTTGGATGACTGTATATATTGATACCATTTTGATGCTTTCTTGATTTTCATTGGGTCTGTATATAATTTTATATTTAGTTACTTTTATCGCGCTTTTTATATTGTGTGCTCAAAATAGTCCCAAAAGTAGCAAGAGAAACGATTTTATGCTCTTGATGCACTATTCATTTTATGTTCTTGATGACGGACCTCAAGAGGTACCTCATCGTCTCCAATATCCTCAACCTCCTCCCCGACAAGCACATTTACAAGAGGGTCGTTGTAGTATAGTGGTAAGTATTCCTGCCTGTCACGCGGGTGACCCGGGTTCGATTCCCGGCAACAGCGCCAAAAAGTGATCGCTGCCTACTCTGCACTACTAAAAAGTAGCAAGAGAGGGTCGCAATAGCTTATACCCGATTTTGGGTCGGGATCGAATCCACAGAGAGCTAGGATTGGAATCGAGTATCTATCTAGTTTAGGATTGCGTGTGTGTTCTTAATTGGTCTTCTCATAATTTTTGGGGGTTTTCTTTATATTCTACTATTATCAACTGCTAATTATAAATGCAGCTAGATTATGCTAAACGAGAATTGCTACAAGTTCTAATGGTTTAAAAAGGCACTAGGGTAGTGACTTTCACCTAGGTGGCTAATTGACGGGTAATTGCATCTAAGGCACGATTGACATGATTGGGGGAATATGTTATAACCGTTGCTCGATACTACCCACTCTACACCTCTCGGTAGAAAGAGTGGTTTTGCCCAATTGACTCTCTCAAGACCAGTTAGGTATGCATATTTGCCCAAGCAACTAGGGTTCAAGTCGGGTAATTACTCTCTTGAGGTTTAACCCTTTAATTGGGACTATCAAATCTCTTGAGTCCATCCCAATTCCTTGTTGAGTCAATTTTGGAGACTTAGGCTCTCTTTCTCAAGAAGAGCCCAAGTCTACTAAGCACAAACTAGTGTTTGCAACCACTAATCATAAATTAAACCATAAAATTGACCCAAATAACAAACACCCATAATCAATCTAACCTTAAATTACAACACCCATCAATTACCCACACTAGGGTTGATCCACAACCCTATCTAATGGGTCTAGCTACTCATGCTTGAAGAGAAAATCAGAGAAATAGATGAAGAGAAAGATATAATATTAAATTACTGAAGTAAATATAATGATTCTATTGCTAAAACTACGTTAAAATGCCCAAAATGGCTACAAAATGGCTTCTCACGAGCGCAACTGCTGTTTTGTAATATCTGATACCCGAAAAATGGAAAAATATTCTATTTATACTAAGCTGGAAAAACTGGACAAAAATGCCCCTGTAGGGTCAGTGCGGACCGCACAAAATGGTGTGCAGCCGCACTAGGCTCTTGACTCTGAAAAATCAACTCTCTGAACCCAGGCTCCGCGGACCGCACAGAATGGACTGCAGCCGCGGAGGCAACTAGCGCGGTCCGCACAAACACGACCGCGGACCGCACAAGCTTGATCCTTAGCACTTAGCATCTCTCGGAAGTTTGCTTTCGTGGACCGCACAAAATGATAGTGCGGCCGCGGTGCCTCAGTGCGGACCGCACAAAACCTTCTGCGGCCGCACTGACTTGATGCCTGAAAATCTAACTCTCTGAATCTCCCTAGTGCGGACTGCACAAAGTGCACTGCGGCCACACTAGGTCTGTTTCTCCTGAGTTTTGTCTTGTCTTTGGTACTTGTGCAGGTTTCACTCCTTTTGAGCCGATCTTTGACATCTCGTCACTTTGTTGCTCAAACCTGCAATCAAGCACAACTTATGAGCCTTTCGAGACTATTTTATAAGAATTTATACTCAAAGCGTAAGCAAGAAGGAGCATGAAACACGTCAAAATCCCTAGTTATCAGCCACTAACCTTCCAAGGACCCACAATGACCCTATTCATGACACATAAGAACAACCGTCAAATCCGAAACAAGCTCCCACAGTCCACAACCAAAGGAATAGAGCGCCTTCCAGGCATAAACTCTCATATTAGTGATAGTACTATAATCTATACTTGTTTTAAATCTTTAACAATCAAGTGACTAACATGTCACACTCATACCATCCTTCCGTGGGTTATACCCTCCACGACCTTCCGCACCAGGTAGCAAAGTCTACACATCCACACCTCCAACCATGCAAATTCCGTGATGAAAATCAAGAATCCGCAAATTGATGCACAATGCCTTTTCCGCAGAACCCCATTCTCAGGTGACACTAAAGAAAATGCCAGCTTACTCTGAACATTTGAATTCTTCCCTGCTCATCTGAGCTCGTGACATTCTTGTCAACACCAACCGCACCTTTGATCCTCCACTTCCCATTTCCATACCGCTCACTGCACCTATCCTGCCGTTACACAAGAGTAAGAATTAATCATGACCCCTGAACTATTAGCAGAATAAACACTTCATTGGTTAGAAACCTTTCACTTAACTCATATCAGAAGGACCATCACACTCGCAACTGAATTCCCATAACCGCAGAAAATACAAACCTCCAGTCATGATCTAAACTACCATAACTCTTCTGGAATCCATTTACATAACAAGGCTACTTGAATCAAATACTTCCCAACTCAATCAAATTATGGTGGCTGCCAAGCCCGAACGTACAACCACAAACCACATGTATAACTTAACACGCCGAAGGAGCTGATCATTGCCACAATCATGCTGATTCAACCATTACTAACCGAACCAACTTCTTCCAATTCACTCTTGACTTGCCTTAGAAATGATAATAGTTCCATTCAAAAACATAACGAACTCAATCCGCACTCATCCGAGTGACCCGAACCACGAGACCACATCGTCTCAATACCCATGAACCATATCGTACCCTCCTCAAGCGCACAATATCATCTCCAACTGGTACACCCATTCTGCAAGACCTTCTGTGAATCCGAAGCTATTTCTCCCTTTTCTCCAATACTGCACTGCAGACCCGATGATAATATAGAACACTCCAAGTACCTTTTATAATCTACTGCAGAAACTCGATCCTTAACCACACAACGGACCCGAAATCTTGAGGCACTGCACTTAAATTCTTGAAACCACTAGGACCATTGTTGAGAGTCACCCACTCTGACCTGGTCCCGAATATAACCAAACTCCAACGCTCTGCTAGCACAGGAACCACCCACTCAAGGAAGCAACCGGCCGAATTCTTTTCCTTGTACATCACATTTATAAGAAGCATAAACTTTGAGTGTTCCCAAAACCTACACATGAACCAATAAGGTGAAATATAGCACACATTTACTAAGTTCTTTGCCCGAATTACCCCTGTTATTTTCTTTCTTAGTCATAATAATCCACCAATACCGATAAACCAGAAACCGCACAAGCAAACAACCACGAGATCCAATCGTAGACGGTGGGCTCCCCCACTTAGCTTTAATCTACAATCAAATAAATCTAGAGCCCACAAAGATTCCTCCTTCTCAATTACCATGATCCTGCACTTTTTACCATCCAAATTTCTCAAAAATCTTTTGTTAAACTTTTCATGAACATCCCGAATCATCAGCCACAATCACATATTCGGCCTTTTACAAAGTAACAAGTAGAATTTTTTTGTAGAAATTCATCAAACTCGCGCATCCGCTGACCTGCTCACAGGAGATAGCCCACATGTGGATTTCCATATCGACATCTTCCAGTGACGCTGCACTGGGTACAACTATCCCATGCTCATCCATTAGCTGTAAGAGTCGCTTCGTTCTCAATAGATATCACTGAAAATCTGACAATACTTTCCAAACTCGAAGTCACGTTGCATCCAAGAACGATAATCAAGTCTTCACACCCCTCTTCATTTCAAACAAACTCCTCTTTTCCATATTCGATCTCCCTCGGTACAGTAGTCACCAGCCCAAATAAAATTCGTAGACCAAATCACCTTCCATCACGATTCCTAAATCGCCCTAAACTTTCTCAAGGTACGTGGCTACCCTATCACTGAATCTATATGCTACTCTGCCACTCCCCTTCGATTAATCCACCTCCTTTAAACTACTTCTCGACCTCTGCTCTTCATACCTGACCTGCTAGTAATTCAACCACCGCGAGGCATCTCCCACCATGCCCTTCCTCATCCTTCGATACTTAAATACTACTTCAAATCATGATCCATCCCGTAACACCTGAACTAATAAATTGCTACCAACTCTAAGCCTCCTCGCAGATCATCTTTCTCGAGACATCAGCATTAGAAACACCGATTCGATTCTGAAATCGCTACACACCGCCATCTCTGACAACTGCTTCTCAGGCACCATTTCACAACACCTTGCCATGAAGGCAAATCAAAAAAGACCATAAAACCGGTGTACCTTAACACGTTCAAACAAGGACGATGACACCACATCACAAATGACAATTCCACCCCGCTCAAAAATATCAAGTCTCGTTACTCCGTCAACTAAAGCATGAAAATCTATAGTCCGATTGCCTTCCCTCCGGTAGAATTAGATGCCGCACCTCTATATCATGCAGTGGGTAATCCTCCTTTCAGTCAATCACTGCCTCGACACATAAACAAGCACCCTACCATAATACCAACACTGTGTGATAACAACGCATGAGCATCATAGCAATATGTGCATAGCCTCAAAACCAAGAAATACAGATGCTGAGCTGAGATGACAGAACATCCTTCCACAAGGCGACGATAATAGCCTGCCAGAACATGTAGGGGAGAACATCTGGCACCATGTATGCAGTAGTACTACAACTCCTCGATTCCTAAGTGATAACTAGCACGTCACATCGCCTAAGATTGAGTAGGAAGGAAATAAAAGCATAAGCCTCAAAGGAACCAAATCGCACGACGAGGAATCAAGAAGGGAAGTGCTCCTAACAGCCCTGTAGCCTTTCGAAGATAAGTACAGACGTCTCCGTACCGATCCCCAAGACTCTACTAGACTTGCTCATGACTCGTGAGACCTAAGTGAACCTAACACTATGATACCATGTTATCACGACCCAAAATGTACTATAGGTCGTGATGGTGCCTAACGCTACCGTCAGGCAAGATAACAGTGACTGATCAACTTAATTACTCATTTTTATTTCTTTTGAAATCATAATTCCCATAAATTAAATAGTATGAAATAGAATTTACATGGAGAAATAATAGCAATCACGTGAACTACCATACTAAACATCCAGTAGAAACCCCCAAAACCCGGTGCCACAAGTGTATGACCATTTACTAAAAAGTACAATAATAATACAACATCTGTCTAGAATGTAAATGAGACATGACAAAATAAATAGTATGATGGATTCGGTGGACTACGATGCGTAGCCTGGAATGTATCTCACATAAAGTCTCCTGAATAGCTGTGCTTACGCGCCAAGGTGATCAGCAAATGAACTTGTTAGATCCTGCACATTTAGTGCAGAAGTGCAGCATGAGTACATATATAAACGCGTACCCAGTAAGTATCTAGCATAACCCCAGAGAAGTATTGACGAGGAGTCGACATCGATATTTACTAGAGGTCCAATAAACCAATATAATAAACCGTAAGCAGATATGAAGCACACATCAATAATGGGGTACTCAGCAAGTCACATAATCTTCCAAATATTTCTTCTAAAGTATGAATTTCTCAGTCTTGTATTCTACCTTAATAGCTCTGAAAATGTCAAGTGCCAATATCAAATGAATAAGGAATACCATATAAAATGCCGGGCATCAGTGGAAGGACAATCTCGTGAATATTCGAACTGCTAGCGATATAACGCACGATTATGCCGAGGTCGTTCGGCCCGATCCAGAATAATGTGTACACTGCCGAGGGACGAGCGACACGAACCATAGATGCATCTATTATACTGCCGAGGTGTTTGGCCCGCTCCACAAGAAAGGAAGGACCTTATTGCATTACAAGACACGTGCATAACCCTTACTTAACTTACCAACAACTCAAGGTAATAAGGCTCGGTTATCTATATATATATATATATATATATATATACATGTATTTCTAAATCAATTTCAATTTTGTAAATTCGATTTATTAAGGCAGCAGAATAAGTTCAAAAAGTTCAAATACTACATGATAAAGTCCTAAGTCTACCCGGACATAAATATATGCTTTAGCTATGTACGACTCTCGTCACCTCGTGCGTACGTTGCACCCACAACTAGTAGAACATAACTATTATAACACCTAGGGGGTAGCTTCCCCCTCACAAGGTTAGACAGGAGACTTACCTCACTCTGAAGTCCCATAATCGGCTCCAACGCCTCCCTTAACTCTTCAATTCCCAGACGATCCAAAACTAGTCAAACAATGTGCAATTAGATCAAAATATATTCCAATGCTTATAATTAATCAATTTATAACAATTCCCAACTCCTCGAAAAGTTAATAAAGTCAACCCTCGGGCCCACGTGCCCGGATTTCAAAAATTTTCGAAGATAAACTTTACGCATAACACTACGAACTCAAATATTTTACTACAAGTTCCACGACCAACTTTGTGGTCAAAAATCCAAAAATACCAAAATCTAGGTTTTCTAGCAAAATCCCAAATTTCCACTAATTCCATGTTTAAATCCATATATAAACCATGTACTTAACCCATAATAAGTGGGAGTTACTTGCCTCGACATGGATAATAAGGCTCCAAGAGCTCCAAAAATCGCCCAACAAAATGAAAATGGGAGAGAAATGGGCTAAGTCCCGCATTAAATGATTCTACCCAGGCTTGCTCTTCTTCTTTGCGATCGTGGAAAGACCCTCACTATCGCGAAGGCCAAAATTACTGCCTCCACATTTTTCCTCTACGTGTTCACGACCAAAGGGCCGCGTTCGCGAAGCCTTGTGACCCCTGCCCTTCGCGTTCGCGGGCCACGAACCGCGTTCGCGAAGGATTAAAGCCAGGCAGGCCCCAACTCCAATCCTCTTCGCGTTCGCGACCGCCAACTCGCGTTCGCATAGGCTTCCCCAGCTTTAGCTCTGCGTTCGCGTCTCTTTCATCGCGTTTGCGATGGGAAAATCCCAGCAGCCCCCAAACATCTTCTTCGTGAACGCATGAGACCCTTCGCGTTCGCGAAGAAGGAAACCAGATTCATCAACAAAAATGACAAAACAAGGAGATTTGATTCGAACCACACCGAAACTCACCCGAGGCCCCCGGGACCCCGTCCAACCACACCAACAAGTTTCGATACCTTATACCAACTTATCCAAAGGCTCCTAACGCCACATATAACATCAAAATCATGAATCGACGATCAAAATCTTTCATTCGACTTTCAAACTTCCACTTTGACGAATGCGTCCGAATCATATCAAAATATTCCGAAATGACGCCAAACTTTAGGCACAAGTCACAAGTCACGATACGAACCTATTACAAGGCTTGAAACCCCAAGCAAACATTGATAGCATAAGAATCCATTTCATGTCATACTTAGAAAATTCTGAAACCTTCAAAATGCCATCTTTCCACAATAAGCGTCGAAGTGCTCCCGGGCGACCCGATACTTAACCCGAACATACGCCCGAGTCCAAAATCATCATACGAACCTATTGGAAGCCTCAAATATCGATTCCGAGGTTGTTTACTCAAAAGTCATACCTTAGTCAATTCCTCCAACTTAAAGCTTTCGAAATTAGAATATTCCATCCGAATCAACTCTGAACTTCCTGAAATTCAATTCCGAACACACGTACAAGTCATAAAACATGATGTGAAGCTAATCAAGGACTTGAACCGCTGAGTGACGTGCTAGAGCTCAAAACGACCGGTCGGGTAGTTACAATGAAGGTCCTAATTGGGTGTCTAATAAGTACTTCCTAGATTCCCGTGATCGGGAGACCTCGGGGATGAAGGGCTCTCTATTTGTTAGGCCTAGGCCGATGGAGGAGAAGCAGCAGGTGAAGGTGCAATGGCAGTTATTTTTGGCTCAGAAGTTTGCGGTAGAGGAAGGTCGGGGGATGAACCCCTTTGATCAGAGGCATCGACAGGGATCAAAAAAAGGGAATCGGTATTTTCAACCAAATTCATCTCCTCCTAGAGTCCCTGAACCTCCTCTGATGAAGATCTTTCCTTCTTTGAAGGGAGGCCTCCCCATCATCAGCCTCTCATCGTCGAGGACCACTGTGGCCAGCTCGATTGGCGTTTCTTTCATTCTCTTCTCCTGAGTCCCAGTCGAGGAGGTGCGCTTCCTCTTTGGCTTGTTATGTTTGCACTGTGGACTCCAAGAGGAGGCACCCTCACCGGTGGCACGAGCAAATCCATGAGCCCTACTCCGGTTAAGGGCATTCTGCAATATTCGTTCGGCCTCCTCGGGGTCATCGAGAGCCTCGACGCCAGGGCAAACAACGGAACCTTTTGGAAGTCATGTGTGAAGCAAAAGGACAGTTAAAAGATTGCAGCTAAGTTGTTGAGATTGAAAGAAAGAAGAATTTTTGCTTACCATAATTCTTGGCTTTTCACCCGTATTTGGGAGACTTCTCTTTCCACCGACGAGATTCTAGTGTAGTGATATCTAGAATTTTCTGTACCCATCGGTCCAGTCCTTTAACCCGTGGTGGTTCCCAGTGAGTAGTTGGAAAAAGTTCGCAAGGAGGAATTTATTTTCTTTTTACGTAGAAAGAATACAAATACTCGAAGACTTACGAAAAATGTTCCATGGTTCAGGAAAAACTGGCGTTGTGGTCGGGAAGACGTCCCTGGTAGCAATGATAGCGAACCATTCCATCATCCACGATCGTTGTCATTATCAACACTGGTAAGGAGGGTATGATGACCACGCTTTCTAAGATTTAGCACACCTCTATAGAAAATCATCGGAGAGTAAAGATTCATCATATGCGCGAGAGTTAGGGTTTCCCTGGTTTCAACGCATAATTGGAAGAGGCAGGCCACCGTACGCCATATGAATGGACCTACTTGAGCCAAACATACTTGGTACCGGTGGCAGAATTCTAAGATTATTGGGTCAATTCCTACACCCACTCCCAAGGTGAAGGTGTCACAACCCAAAAATCCAACTAGCCGTGATGGAACCTAACCCAACTCGCTAGGTAAGCTAATCAACAATAATCAATGAGATTTACTGAGAAATAAATCATGAAATAACTGAATTTATATACAACAACCCAAGGACTTGTAGTACAAATCATGAGCTTCTAAGACTTGAGTTTACAAAGCTGGTATGAAAAAAATACATCATCTGTTCGATCTAAACATAAACAGATTTATAAATCTAAAGCTACCAAGAACAAGAGGCAGCTATAACCGGAATGCAGGTACATCTTCAATGCCAGCTCCCGCCATACACAACAACATTAGCTCCAAAATCTGCACGCAAAGTGCAGAAGTATACTATGAGTACAACCGATCCAATGTACTCAATACGTAAAAAACCTAACCATAGGTTGAAAGCAATGACGAGCTCAGGAAAACGGTAAGATTCCAACACCGATAGCTAAAAACAACTCATAACAATAAATGAAAGCAGTACAAGTAATATCAAAAGATATTATACTCAGCTGGTTCACAGTTACGGAAAAATAGACATGCTTTTAAGGTATTACAGAAAAACTCAAATCTTTCATAGGAATTACCAAAATATGAGTATATCAGAAAATTGTGATTTTTCCAAAACTTTCAACAACAGATAGGATATTTTATTATCAGATAGCATAAGCAAAGTACATCTCTATGCCTATATGTCAATATACATGTCAAGTCATCAATTATCATATACCGTCTAGCATGAGGAATATATATCTCAATGCCTACATGTCAACGTATTTGTCAAATCATAAATGTCACAATACCGTAAAGCATAAGGAAAAAATGCATCTCTATGCCTACATGCCAAGTATGCATGTCAAATGAATGATTTCACGGTGATATTCCCAGGTACTCTCACCCTCAACATACTCAAGATGTCTGTCTCACTTGCCCACTACATCACACACACATAATTACTCAGCACTGTACGAGTTCCTGACTCATAAGCCTCTCATGAAAGCACGTGTGTATATATATATATATATATATATCATTGTGCCTGCGCTCACTGGTAGTATGTCAGACTCTGGAGGGGCAGATCCCGCCCAAGCGCTAAACAAAAGCCTATAAGCCCTGGTGTTGCGTGCAGCCCGATCCTCAATAATAGATAAGCCAATAAGGTCTACTACGGCGTGCAGCCCGATCCGCAATAATAAGAATAGTCACAAAGCCAATATTGCCTGCTGTGGCGTGCGGCCCGATCCATAATAACACTCACTACACGGCTCTCAGGCCCACCTCAGTCATCAATCTCTAAAGTCTCAAGGGCTCACAATCACGTACCACTCAGCCTAAACAATGATAACATGTGATGTAATAATGAATGATAAATAAAGACTGAGATATGATAACATGTGATGTAATAGTGAATGATAACATATGATGTAAAGCGGATAACTCAAAACAATAGAAATAGCCTCATTAGATCTCAACCGGATAAGCACACAACCTAAACATGATTTCTAGTATGAATCACAACTCAATTTCTCTAACAAGTAGGAATTTCACAGATAAAACAAGACTGGATAGCAACTCAGTACAAAAATAAACCCGGTTCATGTACACCACGGTGCATGCCCACACGTCTGTCACCTAGCATGTACGTCACCCCAACACAACACAAACAACACGTCTCATAGGGATAAATACCCTCAATTCAAATTTTAGAAGTATTACTTACCTCGAATAAGCCAAATCCAATACCGAGCAAGACAAACAATACTCTAGAAATGCCATCCCGCACGTATCAACCTCCGAATGACTCGAAACTAGCCAAAAGCAACTCAAATACATCAAATAGTGCCTAAGGAAATAATCCCAAATGATAAAGGTCGAATCTTTACACATTTACTAAAAGTCAAACAAAAAGTCAAACCCGGGCCCGCACCTCAGAACCTGACAAAACTTACAAAATACAATAACTCATTCAATTACGAGTCAAACTATATTACTTTCACTCAA
This sequence comes from Nicotiana attenuata, assembly GCF_001879085.1. NCBI lineage: Eukaryota > Viridiplantae > Streptophyta > Magnoliopsida > Solanales > Solanaceae > Nicotiana > Nicotiana attenuata. The sequence continues at coordinate 27,267,543 of NC_031997.1, forward strand.
ATCCGACTCTGAATCGATGTTCAAAACTCAAAAAAATTCACTTTAGAAAAGTTTAGACCAAAACCGTCCAATTTCTCTTTAAAATTCACTTACCCCAATCTATGTGGTAAAAACTGCCTCTAAAATCGCCAAATCCGAAGTCGTCAATTCAAAATATGACAAAATAAATAACCATCGAATTAAATACACTCTACCCAGGTACTTTCGCATCTGCGAACAAGAAGGCCGCTTCTGCGGCGTTGCTTTTGCGATAACTCGCTCGCTTATACGCAAGCCACTGAAAGCCTGACATTTCGCACCTGCGGACAAAGTCCCACTTCTGCGCTCACCCTCGATTCTCCGCTCCCGACAACCGCTCTCGCGCTTCCGCAGGTGCGCTCACAATTCCGCTTCTGCGATCTTTCCTCACCCAGCTTTTTCCCGCTTTTGCGACCATTGGTCCACATCTATGGACTCGCATCTGCATCCAATCTTCCGCAGATGCGGAAACTCCAACACTACACCCTCTTCATCTATACAATATGAGGTAAAAATGAACCAAACCACGTCTGAAACTCACCCGAGCCCCTCTAGACCCCTTCCGAATATGCCAACAAGTTCCAAAACATAACCCGGACCTACTCGAGGCCTCAAATTAAACATGAAAACATCGAAATGATGAATCGCATCTCACATCAAACTTTTGAACTTTTGAACTTTCAATTTCCAAAACTCGTATCAAACCCTATCAATTCAACTCGGAATGACTTCAAAGTTTGCACACAAGTCCCAAATGACATAACGAAGCTATTCCAATTCCTGGAACCACTATCCTAACCCGATATCATCAATGTCAACCTCATGTCAGACCTATGAACTTTCCAAAGCTTTAAATTGCCAACTTTTGCCAAATAATGCCGAAACCTTCTAGGAACACCCAAATGCAAATCCGGGCATACGCCCGAGTCCAAAATCACCATCCAGACCTAACGGAACCATCAAATCTCTGATCCAAGCTCAAACACTCAAAAGTGAAACTTGGTCAACTCTTCCAACTTAAAGCTTCCTAGTTGAGAATCATTCTTTCAAATCAATTCCGAATTACCTGAAAACCAAAATCGATGATTCACACAAGTCTTAATACATCATATGAAGCTATTGAAGACTTTAAACAGCTTAATTGAATGCAAATGCTCAAAATGACTAGCTGGGTAGTTACATTCTCCCCCACTTAAACATATGTTCGTCCTCCAACCTGCCAAGAGTCATTTCAAAGCCGTCAAATCACTGTGTAACCTGACCATACAGATAACTGGAGGTGATCCCACGTTACCCCACTCTATATAAGTCCGTCAACTCAACATAACCGAAGATTTTTCCTTCAACATTAGTCCATAAACCTTGGAACCCAATTTCCAACATCCAGAATTTATTACAAGACTCGAATATCGCATCTACATGCTGTATAAGTCTGAACAAGCTGTACCAAGCCATAACCATAACCCAAAATGTAATCACATGATATACCACATAACTCAGATACTCACAATGATAACTTCTGATCATGACAGCTGCCCAAAAATAAACCCAGTACCGGTAACAAACCTCATATCAACTAAAACCTTGTTCCAAACCTTCGTACACTGTCAGTGGTAAAAGATACACATAGAGACTCATAACCACCCATCAAATTAACAAGTCGTTGAGCTCTCTCGCCAAACAAGAACCATAGCCCAAATTCTAAGTTGACTAGTGATATCATCACATCTCCAAACATACCTTACTCAATCTTGATAGTGCTCATTCCAGGTTCAATAACCTCATCTCACTCGGTACAAGCTGCTCGACCGACATGCCACATCAAAACAACCTAAATCCACGAATCGTGCAATCCGTGCAATAATAATCAACAATTCAAATGTATTCAAACATGCAAAATGACTCAAATGAGAGAACCATCTTGCAAGCTCAACAAGTAACACCACAAACGCAATGCTATGAACCCATCACACGTAGTAGGACCAAGACCCACCAATCTATCACAAGGATCATACCCCAACATAAGCCCACTGCAATGCGTGACCCATCCAAAGACCGGTCCATAAGAAATACCTCACGCCACAATGCTCAAAATCAACTACCACAGGCAATTCAACATCAAGTATACGAAGTGCATGACCATAACCATGGAGAAGCGAATAACACAATATACCAGAGCCAGGAAAGACCATAACGAAGGCGCAATCAACCATTCAACACCCTAATAACCATCTCGCTCGAATTTTGCCGTAAGGCCCAAACAGGAATGTATCTAGTGTATAATTAGCCAATAGATCACCACCCGTAGTAGCATAGAAGAGTAACGTATAGAACATATCAGATCACGATCAAGCTCAACTTTAATTGAATGACTCACCCCTCAACACTAACTGTGCTGAGTCAACAAATCCAGCCCAATGTGGAATACATATCATAATTGGGCCTACCAATGGGCCCCCAAATCTACTCCGATCATCCACAAATAGATAAATAACCCTCCAAAAGTCCACATAACCTAACCATAACATATACCATTGGCTGTCTAGATTTGACCATATCCACACAGTCCGCAACTAAGAAATAATCTACCTCTAAGACTCCCAGTCTCCAAACTACAAGAGCACATGAATCACCATAGCCGATCCCAACTCCACCACTCGAATGACTAACACTTCTCTCATACATAATTATCCTACGGGAAATACTTCTATAATTCTCCCGCACCACATAGAAAAATCTGAATATCAGTCGTCGATCAATCAGGCGAGTACCGCAATATCAATGAAACATCTGAAATCAGAACACACTGCGCTTTCTGAAATATGCATCCTTCTCATGTAATACCAAGTAGTAATAACATTCATCTAAACATCTAAGACCGTCCATGCTGTCTAAAACTCATGACCTTTCCTTCAAAACCGAACCGTAACCTTATACATGCAAACTTCAATCCAACACGACACACTGCATCTGTAAGGCCATCATATGAAAAGCATGAGAATCTCATCATCAACTCTAAGTCACAAGCAGAATACATTCTCAATTAGCTAGAAACCTTCCACCTGATCCTATTCAGGAGAAAATCACAACGCACAACAAACTCCCCATGCCTGTAGAAAATATCCACCCTAAGCCGTAGTAGAAATCATCGAGAACTCTACGAAGCCCATTTGCACATAACCAAGCCATCAGAACTGAATCCCTCTAACTCAACCAAGTCACGCAGATCGCCAAACCCAAGAGTATTGCCACAAAACACCTATAGAGACTCACCACATCATAAGAACATAAAGAATCGATTATACCTATCACCATGCTGATCGGATCTACCACCAAGCTGTCCTATTTCTCCGAGTTCCTTCAGAATTGCCTTCAAGTTAACATTTCTCCTTGCCATCACACTACAATCCTTAACCCAATGCTCACCATGAGAGATCCTAGCATAAAACCACACCGCCGTAAGGCCCATAAGCCATTGTATTTCCTCTTAAGCACCCTAAAAGTACCACAACCGAGACACCCGCTCTAAAGAGAACTTCTATGAATTTAAAGTTGTTCCTCTTACCTTTCTGATACTGAAATGTATAATTCATAATAATATAGAAATACATGAGTCTCGACTCTATCCAATGCAAATCTCAGATTCTAGCCATATCCAAATCCGAAAAATTCTCAAATGCCACATATGAATCTTGAAATTTTTAAAACCTTCTCGAGAGTTATCCACCTATTCAAATCTCAAATGCACCGCCCAAACAAGTCGAACGGCCTATGCTCCATTAGTACTCCATCGCCCCAAAGAAATAATCCACACCTCTAAGCAACCAAGTGAATCCTTTTTTCCTAGTACATTACATCCATCACGAATAGAAAACCTAAACCATTCCAAGACTTCCATATATCCATAAGGTGTAATACATCATGCATCTAGAAATTCCCTTGCTTAAGTCATACTCAATAGCCGATCCTCAAGCATGCCTTAGACAGAAACCAATACAACACATAACCTTGCAACCAAATCATCGATGGCAGACGCCCCAACTTGGCTCAAATCCATAGAACAAAACACCTAATAACTCACAACACCCATACTCCATTACTTCCATAATCCCACACTGAGATTCAACCAAATCCTTCATAAGCTCATGCAACACAAACCAATAAAACACCATAAATCATCTGCTGAGCTCGCATTCACCCTCGTGATAGTCAAGTCAACTTTTATCAATTGATCCAACTCAATCGCAACACATATAACCCACTGGTAGGAAGAAACTCTCCACACGACATCATAAGGATCACACATCCATAAACCACCTCGCAGGATACAACCCACCTGTCTAGCCTCAAATGGCATTTCTCCACACCCTACTATTGCCACAACCACCATGCAATCACTTAATATTCCTAAGTCTAAACTCGTCAACAAGACATAAGAATTTACTTCATCCTATAACTAAACAACATGAAAGATTCCTCGACACGATCATAACTCGAGACTGTACAATACATCAAGATAGAAATCAAGCATCCAATAGTCCTTTTCACATCCCAGGCAACCCTTCTCGTCACATCCAACCCATCTGAACACATCCCACAGTCACCTCATATTCATCATATAGCCATCCAACCACTCACCGAGCTATAATCCCGCCCCTAGGAATACGACCAGACATATAATCCCAAAAGCACATGTTTACACAACTGAAACCACCGAACCCAAGCTATGGTCCAACCCTAGCCTCAAGTGCTCTAGACTAGCCCATCACCAAAACATAGAAAACACATCTCATACCTCATCCATGGAATCGCAAGCCATTGATAACATACGAGTGCGTGGAAGGAATTCAGAGAGATAAGCTGAATCAATGTTGCACGATACGGAAAGAAAGATGAGAAGTTTATCCTAAATGCCCTGTAGCCTCTCGAAGATAGGTATAGACGTCATCACAACGATCCGCAAGACTCTACTAGACATTTTCTCATGACTCTCAAAACTTATGAACCTAGATATCTGATACCAACTTCTCACAACATAAAAATCCAACTAGTCGTGATTGCACTTAAACCCAATCCGCTAGGTAAGGCAATTAATAATAATCCAATTCAATAAAATTTATGAGAAACAAATGATGAAATAAATGAACTTTTATACAACAACCCAAGACCGTAGTATAAATCATGAGCTTCTAAGACTTAGAGTTTACAAGCTGGTATGAAATAAATACATCATCTATTCGAAATATACATAAAACATTTATAAATATAAAGCTACCAAGAACAAGATCCAACTATAACAGGAACACAGGTACATCTTCAATGCCAGTTCCCACCATACAAAGCAACGTCATCTCCAAAATCTGCACGCGAGGTGTAGAAGTGTGGTATGAGTACAATCGACCCCATGTACTCAATAAGTAACAAACCTAACCTTCGGTTGAAAGCATTGAAGAGCTCGGAAAAACGGTCAGAGTCCAACACTAATGGACAAAAATAACTCATAACAATATAATGAAAGTAGTACAAGTAATAACTCAGAAGATGTTACACACAGCTCGTTTACAGTTACGAAAAAATAGACATGCTTTTAAGGTATAATAGAAAAACCCAAATCTTTCACTGGAATTACCAAAATATGAGCATATCAGAAAACTGTGATTTTTCCGAAACTTTAAACAACAGATAGGATATTTCATTATCAGATAGCATGAGGAAAGTAAATCTCTATGCCTACATGTCAATATGCATGTCAAGTCATCAATTATCATATATCGTCTACCATGAGGAATATACATCTCAATGCCTATATATCAACGTACATGTCAAATCATGAATGTCATAGTACCATATAGCATGAGGCAAAAATGTATCTCTATGCCTACATGCCAAGTATGCATGTCAAATGAATGATTTCACGGTGATATTCCAAGGTACTCCCACCCTTAACATACTTAAGCTATCTGTCTCATTTGCATACTTCATCACACACACATAATCACTCAACACTGTACGTGTGCCTGGCTCATAAGCCCCTCACCAAAGCACGAGTATATATATTACTGCGTCTGCACTCACTGCTGGTATATCAGACTCCGAAGGGGTGGATCCTGCTCAAGCGATAATCAAAATCCAATAAGGCCTGTTGCAGCGTGCAGCCGACCACAGTAATAAGAATAGTCACAAAGCCAATATGGCCTGCTGCGGAGTGCAGTCCGATCCATGATAACACCCATAACACGGCTCTCAAGCCCACCTCAGGCATCAGTCTCTCAAGTCTCAAGGGCTCACAATCTCGTACCACTCAGCCCAAACAATGATAACATGTGATGTAACGGTGAATGATAAATAGATACTGAGATATGATATGCAAATGATGAACCATGACTGAGTAAATAATTGCAGTTTAAGTAGATAACTCAAAACAACAGAAATAGCCTCATTAGATCTTAACCGGATAAGCACACAACCTAAACATGATTTCTAGCATGAATCAAAACTCAATTTCTCTAACAAGTAGGAATTTCACAGATGAAACAAGACCGGATAGTAACTCAATAAAAAAATCAACTCGGTTCATGTTTACCATAGTGCACGCCCACACGCCCGTCACCTAGCATGTGCTTCACCCCAACACAACATAAAACAACACGTTTCATAGGGATAAATACCCTCAATTGCAAGTTTAGAAGTGTTACCACGAACAAGCCAAATCCAATACCGAGCAAGCCAAACAATACTCTAGAAATGCAATCTCGCGCGTATCAACCTCTGAAGGGTTCGAAACTAGAGAGAAGCAACTCCATTACATGAAATAGTGCCTAAGGAAATAATCCCAAATGATAAAGGTCGAAACTTTATACATTTACTCAAAGTAAAAAAAAAAAGTCAAACTCGGGCCCGCACCTCGGAACACGACAAAACTTATAAAATCCAACAACCCATTCAACTACGAGTCTAACCATACTAATTTTACTTAAATCCGACTCTGAATCGATGTTCAAAACTAAAAAATATTCACTAAAATTTTAAACAAACCCCCCCCCCCCCCAATTTCTCTTTAAAATTCATAATCAAATACCAAAATCAAAGATAGATTCATGAAATATAATCAAAACCAAGTAGGAAACATATACCCCAATTCATGTGGTGAAAATCACCTCCAAAATTGCCCAAATAAGAAGTTTTCAACTCAAAATATGACAAAATGAACAACCCTCGAATTAAAATACAATATGCCTAGGTACTTTCGCATCTGCGAACAAAAAGTACGCTTTAGCGGCATCGCTTCTGCGAAAAATTGCCTGCTTCTGCGAAGCCACTGAAAGCCCGACATTTCACACCTGCAGACAAAGTCCGCTTCTACGCACTCACAGGTGTGACCCAAACTCCGCTTCTGCGCTCACCCTCGCTTCTGCGCTCTAGAAAACCGCTCCTGCGCTTCTGTAGGAGCGCTCACAATTCCTCTTATGTGATATTTCCTCACCCAGATTTTTTACGCTTTTACGATCACTGGTCCGTATCTGCGGACTCGCATCTGTGTCCGTTCTTTCGCAGATGCAGAAACACCAGCACCAAACCCTCTTCATCTATGCAACATGAGGCAAGAATGAATTGAACCACGTCCGAAACTCACTTGAGCCCCTCGGGACACCGTCCGAATATACCAATAAGTCCCAAAACAGAACACCGACCAACTCGAGGCCTCAAATTACACACAACAACATCGAAACGATGAATCTGACCTCAAATTTTGCACTCAAGGTCCCAAATGACATAACAAAGCTATTCTAATTCCTGGAACCACAATCCGAACCAGATATTATTTAAGTCAATCCCTGGTCAAAAATCTATGAGCTTCTCAAAGCTTCATATTGCAAACTTTCGCAAAATAGTGCCGAAACCTTCTAGGAACAACCAAATACAATACGGGCATATGCTTGAGTCTAAAATTACCATCCAGACCTAAAGGAACCATCAAAACTCCGATCCGGGGTCTAATACTAAAGTCAAACTTTGTCAACTCTTTCAACTTAAATTTCCTAGTTGACAATCATTCTTCTAAATCAATCCCGAATTACCTGAAAACAAAAATCGACGATTCACATAAGTCATAATAATTTATATGAAGCTGCTCAAGACTTCAAAAAGCTGAATGGAATGTAAATGCTCAAAATAGCTGGCTGGATCTTTACAAAAGGGGTACGTATAAACATACATGAACCCCGACTTGGAGTAGCTAACTTGCTCTATCGCATCGGGGGTGAGGATTGAGATGTTGCCCCAGTTACATTCCTCCTTTTCAACGGGGATGCTAGGAGGATGAATGGAAGAAGGGTTTCTACGAACGTGCCAGAACCTGTCACTTTTAGTGTTTGAAGGTGGTTTGTTCTCTTGAAGGTCGGATGTCGTGCTAAGGTGAAGCAGTGTGATGGTGTTTACGGTTGGAGGTTCAGACTCGACGTCGACCTCTTTGGTTTTGTTCTTTTCTGGACCCCCTCCGAAGATAAAGCTGGCATTTTCGGAGATAGCAGTGTTCGAAGACATGTTTACGCGCAAATATTTTTACTGAGAAAGTTGAATATTGCAGAAGAACTCTAAGATTTAGAGAAGAAGAAGTGGTTGTGAAACTAAAGGGTTAAAATGACGAGTAGCGAAAAATTTATAGACGGCAAAAATCATGGTCATTATTACCTCAAAAATCATTGAAAATATTTGCTAATTCACGGGGTAACACGTGTTCGAATCATTGTTTTGCGAGAAGACGTGCATCCTTTCAAATGTCAGAGACCATGCAGGAACTTTTCCGTCAAGAAAGAAATTATTATCTACTTCCCGATAACACTAAGTTGTGTCCCCAGAAATTAGGAGGACTATTTGTATGGATTAAAATTAGTTAATGACAATTGGGCGAATGACGGAGTGATACGTGGAACTAAAGACATGTGGTATGTGAGTCAGAAAATAGCTAGCACCGGATGCAAGGGTGCAACCGGTGTTGTACAAGCCCCAATTATAGAGAAGCCGATATCAAAGATTCAAAGTATTTCCATCGGGTGACATTCAATAGGCAGCCGTTACGGAGAATATCTACATATATAGACAACCATTATGCACCTATCAATGGCGATTTTATTCTCATTCAAGAGGAGCTTGATTTGAGGATCTTGTCTGCCTGAATAGGGTTATAAATAGAAGGATTAACATCCATTGTAGACATATTCTGTACACAAAAAGATATAATATATTGTCATATTACGCTCAATTTTAATAGTTGAACATTGCATTCATTCTTGTCATCGGGAAGGCTAAGTTCTGAGTCATGCTTGTTATCTTCTTTAATTTCATTTAGCAATCTTACTTTTGTTTTCATTTACTTATTATTTCTAGGCCAAATCGATTTGCATGTATATAAGCCATATTAGTAAACTGTATTTGTAAACTAATTCTGGAAAAACAAAGCAGAATAATATATATATATAAACAGAAGACGTAAAGAGATAGAAATCAATTCGATCCCACTGAATTCACAGTGTTTCTTTAAGGAATTTAATCCCCTCCTAGTACCCAAGATTATGGATTATTTCCTCCCAGGATAGAACGAATTATAATCTGGTGTAGTGGTACTTCAAACCCCAGTATTTTAGCGAACACAAAGTTCGGTAGCAAATCACACTTACTGTTGCTTTCTTTGAAGATAAAACAATGCAGACGAAGGAGGAGAACTCAGAAAATCGTATGGAAATTCTGAGAGAACGAGCTTGTATTTATAGGCAATGTTGGGCTGAAAACTGAAGAGGTGCAACTCTTCAGAATGGATGTTTAGGCAAAATGGCCATAGCATAAATGCCATAACATAAATGGCTATTTACTCAATAATATATTCTGTTATTAAAACAGATATTTAATAACATTTCTGTTATATTTTACTATTAACAAATAAATTTGGTCCAAAAAATAAATCAATCAATCATTTGGCCAAATCCGAAGCCGTAGCTGTAACCGAAGCCGAAGCCGAAGCCGAAGCCGAGCCGAGCGAGCGACGACGGCAACGACGCGAGGTTTGCCTTCTTCTCGACTCTTTAAGAGCTAGAAGAAGAGCAATTGCTTATATACCCATCAAAAACTTCTTCCTCTTCCAATATGGGACAATGTCCCTTTGTCGGGGGGGGGGGGGGTAGAAATTTTACTTAAAAATTTCATTTCCTTCCATTTTCCATTCACCCTCTTTTAAGCCATATTAATGCTTAAAAAAAACCCAACAGATAACAACATAATATTTACGATAGTAATATCACAGCTACATTATTATAGAAGTAGAGTCGTCAAAATGGACTTGGTCCGTGAGGCCAGCCCAACCCAGCCCCGCTTCATGGGTAGGATTGGGCTAGGATTTTTTGAGCCCATTTAAAATTGAGGCTTATAAGTCCGACCCAAGTCAGCCTGTTGGCCTTTGAGGCTTGACCGAGGCTGGGCTTGGGCCGGCACGTGGGCCAAAATTTAAGTAATTATCAAATATTTAATATTTAAAAAAATTATTAACTATAATCCCCATTCCCCAACCCTAGATTGCTCATTAACCTTCCATATCAACTAGAATTTATATTTTTGGCATGCATGTAATATGACAAAATTCGTTTTTATTTTGCTTAATTAATAATGAACACGAAAAGTTTTAGGTGGCCAATATTAATCTTTTTTCAAAAGAAAATGTTACTTTAAGTGGCCAATGATTAGTCTGGATTACTTTAATATATTATTAATATTTAAACTACTCTTCAGTATAGAAAAGATCAATTTTAAATACAAACACAAAAAAAATTGACCACTAGCAAATTTCAGGAATTTTAAAAATTTCATCGACTATAATGATGAAATCAGCAAATGATGTTAATCCTGAATTAAAAAAACCTCAGCATATAAACTTATTGAAGCAATCCCTGAATCTGAGGAAAATGAAAGAAAAGTATTAAGAAAATATTCATGTAACTTTAAAAAAGAATAGCTAGAGATATAGAGAATTTTCATTCCAATTACGAGATTCCTCTCAAATATCAAGCTTTTTGTACGCTATACGCAAACAGAAGTTGTTTACATGATTAATCGACCATGTCAAGAAAAAATATTTAAGAATTTAAAGAAATTCTTTTTTCTAAAAAAAATTAAAGCCCTAGCCCGTGGCCCTCTTAGGGCTGGGTTGGGCTAGCCATTTTAAGGCCCATTCATATGGCGGGCTGGCCCATCCTAACCCATCAAATTTTAATAGCCCACGAGACTTGGGCTAGGCTGGGCTGGGCTGGTCCACTTTGTCAGCTATATTTAGAAGTGATATATCCAAATCTTATTGCCACGCTTTGCCCTTAAAGTACTGACGTGCATGTAGGATTATTATCACACTATTTGTTATCTCATTTATCTTTTCAGCAATTTATTAACTCAATATATGTTTCATTTTAAAGTTTTTTTTAAAGATTCGAGGGTTAGTCCTATTGCACGGTGGCCTATTATGCTGTCACGACCCTAAAACGTACCCGGTCGTTATGGCGCTTATCGTGAAACTAGGCCAGCCGACACAAACATTTAAAGTCAATAATTAACTAGAAATCCCATAATATAAGTCGAAATAGACAATGCGGAAAACATAACATGGCCCAACATCAGGGTGTCACCAGTCATGAGCAACTACATCTCGTCTAGGAATAAGAAAAGACAACATAGTGTGAAGCTATACTAATACAAGGCTAAATAAGATAGGAAGGAGAAGCACTGGGCTGCGAACGCCAAGCAGCTACCTAGTCAACTCCGAGGATCCGCTGGAAAGCAAATCAGCACTCACTATCGCGACCCGAGGCTCCTGGATCTGCACACAAGGTGCAGGGAGTAACCCAGTAAGTAATAACAGTAAAGGCTGCTGACCAGTAAGAAAAACACGTAAACCACATCATAATGCTACAACAGACAGTATAAGTCTAGAACAATGCAGTAAAGCAATAAAACTCGTAAAAGTCAACTCAGTTCAATAAAAACCTTTTTAAAACATCTTTCAATAGTTCCAAACGAGTGATAAAACAGTGAGTAAAAGGATAGAAACATAAGTAGCCCCTTGGGCAAAAACAAGTACCATAAACCGCCCCTCGGTCTACCTCACCATCACTCCTATCAGCCCCTCGGGCAACAACATGAAACAACAACAGCCCCTCGAGCAATATCACATCACACACTGGGTACCAGCGCTCACTGGGGTGTACAGACTCCGGGGGCTCCTACAGCCCAAGCGCTATCACAAGCCATCTCGTGGTATAACAAATCAGGCCCTCGGCCTCTCATATATCACAAATCAGTGTCACACGCTGCGGCGCGCAGCCCAATCCCATAACATCCTCACCACACAGGCCCTCGGCCTCTCTCAGACAGAACTCACTCAAGCCCCTCGGGCAAACAGTAAAATGGGTACTCGGCTCAAAATATCATTTATAACAACAAAAGGAGTAAATAAAAATCGAGTTACGAAATCAGTGAAAGTATAGCATGACTGAGTGTAAATATTATCAAAATAGTGAGGAAACAGCAGTAAAAAGCCCCTAAGGGTCCAAATAATCGGCACAAGGCCCAGACACGGCACTTAGCCCCAAACATAGTAATATTTTCCAAAACACAATAATATTAAACAGTTTTCAATTAAATACACGACTTAACGGTCGTACGGGATGGACCAAGTCACAATCCCCAACGGTGCACGACCCCACGCTCGTCATCTAGCGTGTGCGTCACCTCAAATTCGCACAACGATGTGAAATCCGGGGTTTCATACCCTTAGGACAAAATTTACAATCATTACCTACCTCAATCCGGTCCAAACTCTAGCCCGCGATTCCTTTGCCTCTCGTATCGGCCTCCGAATGCTCCAAATCTATCCAAAACCAGAATATACTCATCAATATACGCTAAAGGAACAAAACCCACTCGAAAATAACCAATTTACACCAAGAATCCCAAAATTGACCAAACCCGACCCCCGGGCCCACATCTCGAAATCCCTTAAAAGTCATATCAACAGAATCCTTACACTCTCAGGAGTTCGTACATATCAAATATACCAAAATCCGACCACAAACGACCCCTCAAATCCCTAATCAAAGGTCTCCAATTTCAAGCCCTAGTTCTTCAATTTCAACCACTAATTTCCATAAATTTCAAGCCTAATCAGTTAAAAACCATCATAGAAACAAGTTTAGGGTCCAAAAATCTTACCTCCACGAAACCCTCTTGAATTTCCTCTTCAATTTGCTCTCCCAAGCTCAAACCCACTCAAGAATCGCACCTGCGATCAAATCCCGCACCTGCGCTGCCGCAGGTGCGCTCGAACCATCGCATCTGCGGTTCCAATCTTCCTCAACCTTGGCCGCATCTGCGACCCTCCTTGCGCTTCTGCGGGCCCTCACCTGCAGTGCCCAAGCCGCATGTGCGGTTATGACAGGAACTTCAGCAGCTTCAGCTGTAAATTTCCAACTCCAAACTTCCCGTCAACCACACGAAATCATCCCGAGGCCCCCGGGGCCTCAACCAAAAGTACGAACAAGTCATATACCACTATCCAAACTTATGCCAATCTTCGAAACACCTAAAACAACATCAAATCAACAAAATAACATCGGATTCAAGTCTATGGTTTCCAAAAACTTCCGAATTCCGCTTTTGATCAAAAAGTCTATCAAACCTCGTCCGAATGACCTAAAATTTTGCACACACGTCCCAAATGACACAACGGACCTACTCCAATTCCCGGGATTCCATTCCGACCCCTTTATCAAAATCTCCGCTACCAACCGGAAAACGCCAAAATTTCAATTTCGCCAATTCAAGCCTAAATCTACCCCGGACCTCCAAAACACATTCCGATCACGCTCTTAAGTCCCAAATCACCTAACGAAGATATCCGAATCATAAAAACCAAATTCCGAGATTGTTTACCCACAAGTCAACTTCCGGTTGACTTTTCCAACTAAAAGGCCAACTTAAGAGACTAAGTGTCTCATTACTCTACCAAACCATTCCAAACCCGAACCAACCAATCCGATATCTTATAATACAACTGAACAAGACATAAAGATGCAAAAATGGGGAAGATGGAGCGGTAACTTATGAAACGACCGGCCGGGTCGTTACATCCTCCCCCTCTTAAAAAAATGTTCGTCCTCGAACGGGTCAAGAAACATACCTGAAGCCTCAAATAGGTGAGGATATCTGCTCTGCATCTCCCGCTCGGTCTCCCAAGTAGCCTCCTCCACGGGCCGACCTCTCCACTACACTTTTACTGAAGCTATATCCTTTGATCTCAACTTTCGAACCTCACGCTCCAAAATAGCCACTGGCTCCACATCATAAGTCAAATCACTGTCTAACTGAACAGTGCTGAAATACAAAACATGAGAAGGATCGCCAATATACTTTCGGAGCACAGAAACATGAAACACCGGGTGCACAATCGACAAGTTGGGTGGCAAAGCAAGCTCATAAGCCACCTCCCAATCCTCTGCAGCACCTCGAAAGGCCCAATGAACCGAGAACTCAACTTCCCATTCTTTCCAAATCTCATAACACCATTCATAGGCGAAACTTTCGGTAGCACCTTCTCCCCAACCATATAAGACATATCACGAACCTTCCTGTCAGCATAATTCTTTTGCCTCGACTGCGCTGTACGAAGCCTCTCATGAATAATCTTCACCTTGTCTAAAGCATCGTGTACCAAGTCAGTACCCAAAAGCCTGGCCTTGCCCGGCTCGAACCATCCAATTGGAGATCTACACCGCCTCCCATACAGAGCCTCATATGGAGCCATCGGAATACTCGACTGATAGTTGTTGTTATAAGCAAACTCCACGAGCGGTAGAAACTGATCCCATGAACCACCGAAGTCAATCACACAAGCGCGCAACATGTCCTCCAATATCTGAATAGTGCGCTCGGACTGCCCGTTCGTCTCAGGGTGAAAAGTTGTGCTCAACTCGACCTAAGTACCCAACTCTCTCTACACGACCCTCCAAAACTGCAAAGTGAACTGAGTGCCTCTATCTGAAATGATGGAAACTGGGACACCATGCAAGCGAACAATCTCTCGGATATAGATCTCTGCCAACCGCTCTGAAGAATAGGTAGTGCCAACAAGAATGAAGTGCGCAGACTTGGTCAGCCGATCCACAATCACCAAATAGCATCGAACTTCTTCAAAGTCCGTGGGAGCCCAACTACAAAGTCCATGGTGATACGCTCCCACTTCCACTATGGAATAACCATCTGCTGAAGCAGGCCACCCGGTCTCTGATGCTCATATTTCACCTGCTGACAATTGAGACACCGAGCTATAAATCCCACGATATCCTTCTTCATTCTTCTCCACAAATAGTGCTATCTCAGATCCTGATACATCATCGCGGCACCCGGATGAATGGAATACTGCAAACTATGGGCCTCCTCTAAGATCAACCCCGAAGCCCATCCACATTGGGCACACATATCCGGCCCTGCATCCTCAACACCCCATTATCACCAATGGTCACATCACTGGCATCATCGTGCTGAAATCTATCCTTAAGGACAAGCAAGTGATGATCATCATACTGGCGCTCTCTGATGCGATCAAACAAGGAAGATTGAGAAACCACACAAGCTAAGACCCGACTTGGATCCGAAATATCCAACCTCACCAACCGGTTGGCCAAGTCCTGAACATCAACTGCGAGAGGTCTCTCCTCAACAGGAATAAATTCAAGACTGCCCATACTCACTTACTTTCTACTCAAAGCATCGGCCACTACATTGGCCTTCCCCGGATGGTACAAGATAGTAATATCATAGTCCTTAGCAGCTCCAACCATCTCCGCTGCCTCAAATTGAGATCCTTCTGCTTGAACAAGTGCTGGAGGATACGATGATCAGTAAACACCTCGCAAGACACACCAAACAAATAATGCCTACAAATCTTCAACGCGTGAACAATGGCAGCCAATTCTAGATCATGAATAGGGTAGTTCTTCTCATGGGGCATCAACTGACGAGAAGCATAAGCAATAACCCTACCCTCCTGCATCAACACACATCCAATACCCACTCTCGAAGCGTCACAATACACTGTATATGAACCTGAAGCTGATGGTAAAACTAACACTGGAGCCATGGTCAAGGCAGTCTTGAGCTTCTGAAAGCTTGCCTCACACTCATCCGACCACTTAAATGGAGCACCCTTCTGAGTCAACTTGGTCAAGGGTGATGCAATAGATGAAAATCCCTGAACGAACCGACGGTAATAACCTGCCAATCCAAGAAAACTGCGAATCTCTATGGCTGAGGACGGTCTGGACCAACTCTGAACTGCCTCTATCTTCTTCAGATCAACCTGAATACCCTCACTGGACACCACGTGCCCAAAGAAAGCCACCGACTTGAGCCAAAACTCACATTTGGAGAACTTTGCATAAAGCTTCTCCTCCTTCAATCTCTGCAACACAACTCTCAAATGCTCCGCGTGCTCCTCCTGACTACGCGAGTATACCAGAATATCATCAATGAAAAAAATAACCAATGAGTCGAGATAAGTCCGGAACACGCTGTTCATCAAATGCATGAACGCTGCTGGGGCATTGGTTAGCCTAAAAGACATCACAAGGAACTCATAATGACATATTGGGTCCTGAAAGCTGTCTTAAGAATATCCGAGTCCCTGATCTTCAACTGGTGATACCTTGAACGGAGATCAATCTTGGAGAATACCCTCGCTCCCTGAAGCTGGTCGAATAACTCATCAATGCAAGGCAGGGGATACTTTTTCTTAATTGTAACCTTGTTCAACTGCCTGTAATCAATACACATCCTCATAGTGCCATCCTTCTTCTTAACGAACATAACAAGCGCACCCCACGGCAAAACACTAGGCCGAATGAACCCCTTATCAAGGAGTTCCTGAAGCTGCTCCTTCAACTCCTTCAATTCCGCTGGTTCCATACGATACGATGGAATAGAGATGGGCTGAGTGCCCGGCACCAGGTCAATACCAAAATCAATATCCCCGTCCGGGGGCATGCCCGGAAGGTCTACAGGAAACACATCGGGAAAATCCCTACCGAAACAAAATCAATACTAGGAGCCTCTGCACTGACATCCCTCACGAAGGCTAAGTATGAAAGGCAACCTTTCCCAACCATCCGCTGGGCCTTCAAGAACGAAATCACCCTACTGGGGACAAAATCAGTTGAACCTCGCCACTCAATCCGTGGCACACCCGGCATCGCCAATGTCACTGTCTTAGCATGATAGTCCAGAATAGCACGGCACGGGGATAACCAATCCATGCCCAAAATCACATCAAAATCCACCATACAAAGTAACAGAAGATCCACTCGGGTCTCCAGACCCCCAATAGTCACCACACACGATTGGTATACTCGGTCTACAATAACAGTATCACCCACCGGAGTAGATGCACAAACAAATGAAGCAAGAGACTCACGGGGCATATCTAAATAATGAGCAAAATATGATGACACATAGGAAAAAGTGGAGGCAGGATCAAATAACACAGAGGCATCTTTGTGGCAGACAGACAATACCTGTAACCACAGCATCTGAAGTAATAGCATCGGGTCTAGCTGGTAGTGCATAGAAACGGGCCTGGCCGCCACCTGATCGACCTCCCTCTCTAGGGCGACCCTTAGCTGACTGTCCTCCACCCCTAGCTGGCGGGGAGGGTAGTGAAGTAACTGGTGCTGAAGTCGAGGGCTGACTCTTCTGCTGAGATGAACCCCCAAGATGACTAGGACACTGCCTCCACACATGTCCCAACTCCCCACACTCATAACAACTCCCTGGTGCTGGAGATGGGGATTGAAGGGAACCCCTAGCACCAAGATGACTACCTGAAGAACCTAGCATAGAAGAGCCCTAAACTGATGGAGCACGGGACGAACTCTGGGCTGGAAGGGCACTGAGTGAGGAATGACCCTGCTGAGAACTGTGAGAACCATGGCCCGATGATGCCCCACGATAACCTGGGCGAGCTGACTGAGCATGCCTGAATGGGCGGCCTCTGCCGTGCTGAAATTGACCTCTCGAAGGAGCACTCCCAAAACTACCAGATCCCGAAGGCCTCTTGGCCTCCCTCTCCTCTCGCTGCTGTCGATGAACTGACTCAATCTCGCGAGCAATATCAACAACCTCCTCAAAAGTAGCACCTGACACCCTCTCTTCCTGGTCATGAGAATCCGAAGCTGATATGTGAGGCCATCAATGAACCTCCTGATCCTCTCTCTATCCATAGAAACCAACCAAATAGCATGACGAGCTAACTCTGAGAACCTCATCTCGTACTGCATCACAGTCATATCTCCTTGTCGCAACTGCTCGAACTGCCTGTGCAGCTCCTCCCTGCGGGACTGTGGCATATACTTCTCCCAAAAGAGAATGAAGAACTGCTTCCAGGTAAGGGGCGCCGCACCAACAGGCCTACGCCTCTTATAAGCCTCCCACCAGGTAAAGGCAGCTCAAGAAAACTGAAAAGTAGTAAATGCGACCCCACTGGTCTCTAGTATACCCGCGGTGCGAAGAATCCTCTAACACTTGTCCAAGAAACCCTGGGCATCCTCGCCCTCTGTACCACTGAAGGTTGGAGGTTGAAGTCTACCAAACCTCTCCAATCTGTGCTGCTCGTCCTCTTGCATAACCGGAGCTACATAACCCTGAGCAGCTGCCACCGGCTGGGCTGGTGGTGCCTCCAGCGTCTGCAATCCCTGAACAACCTGCTCGAGTGTGCGGGCGGCGGGAGTCTGAGTGCCTCCCCCTTCCTGAGAAGTGGCTGTGGTAGTAGAAACTGCGAGCGCCTGAGCAAGACTAGTGCACACGGTCAAGATCTGAGCCAAGGTCTCCTGAAGACCCGGAATGACAATAGGCACAACCGGTGCCTGAGCTGGTGCTGCTGGAGCGTCCACAACTGGGACCTAATCCTGAACTGGGGCTGCCGGTGGATCTGCAAGTGCTTCCCTAGCTGCTGTGCGGGCTATACCCCTGCCCCTACCACGACCTCGACCACGTCCTCGGTCTCTAGTGGCCCAACAGGTGGTACTGGTGGTCGTCCATTCTGACCGGTAGGGCGTGTCCTCACCGTCTGTGAGAGAATAGAATAACAGAAGTTTAGTACCAGAATCAACAGATTCGCACGACAGAAGTTCAAGAATATGAAGTTTTCCTAAAGGTTCTGTAGCCTCCCGAGGATAAATACAGACGTCTCCGTACCAATCCGCAAGACTCTACTAAACCTGCTCATGACTCGTGAGACCTATGTAACCTAGGCTCTGATACCAACTTGTCACGACCCTATATCGTACCCGGTCGTGATGGCGCCTATCGTGAAACTAGGCCAGCTGACATAAACCCCAAACCAACGAGAAATTCATTATAAGACATTTAAAGTCAATAATTAACTAGAAACCCATAATATAAGTCGAAATAGACAATGCGTAAAACGTAACACGGCCCGACATCGGAGTGTCACCAGTCATGAGCAACTACATCTCGTCTAGGAATAAGAAAAGACAACATAGTTTGAAGCAATACTAATACAAGGCTAAATAAGATAGGAAGCAGAAGCACTGGGCTGTGAACGCCAAGCAGCTTCCTAGTCAACTCTGAGGATCCGCTGGAAAGCAAATCGGCACTCACTATCGCGACCCGAGGCTCCTGGATCTGCACACAAGGTGCATGGAGTAATGTGAGTACGCCAACCCAGTAAGTAATAACAGTAAAGGCAACTGAGCAGTAAGAAAAACACGTAAACAACATCATAATGCTACAACAGACAGTATAAGTCTAGAACAATGCAGTAAAGCAATAAAACTCGTAAAATTCAACTCAGTTCAGAAAAACCTTTTTAAAACATCTTTCAATAGTTCCAAACGAGTGATGAAAACAGTGAGTAAAAGGATAGAAACGTAAGTAGCCCCTTGGGCAAAAACAAGTACCATAAACCGCCCCTCGGGTATAATATCAACAGAACCAGCCCCTTGGGCTACCTCACAATCACTCGTATCAGCCCCTCGGGCAATAACATGAAACAACAACAGCCCCTCGGGCAATATCACATCACACATTGGGTACCCGTGCTCACTGGGGGTGTATAGACTACGGAGGGGCTCCTACAGCCCAAGCGCTATCACAAGCCATCTCGTGGCATAACAAATCAGGCCCTCGGCCTCTCATATATCACAAATCAGTGTAACACGCTGCCGCGCGTAGCCCGATCCCATAACATCCTCACAACACAGGCCTTCGGCCTCTCTCAGTCAGAACTCACTCAAGCCCCTCGGGCAAACAGTAAATAGGTACTCGGCTCAAAATATCATTTTTAACAACAAAAGGAGTAAATAAAACCCGAGTTACGAAATCTGTGAAAGTATAGCATGAGAGTATAAATATTACCAAAACAGTGAGGAAACAACAGTAAAAAGCCCCTAAGGGTCCAAAATCGGCACAAGGCCCAGACACGACATTTAGCCCCAAACATAGTAATATTTTCCAAAACAAAATAATATTAAACAGTTTTCAATCAAATACGCGACTTACCGGTCGTACGGGACGGAACAAGTCACAATCCCCAACGGTGCACGACCCCACGCTCGTCATCTAGCGTGTGTGTCACCTCAAATTAGTAACGATGTGAAATCCGGGGTTTCATACCCTCAGGACAACATTTACAATCATTACTTACCTCAATCCGGTCCAAACTCTAGCCCGCGATGCCTTTGCCTCTCGTATCGGCCTCCGAATGCTCCAAATCTATCCAAAACCAGAATATACTCATCAATATACGCTAAAGGAACAAAACCCACTCGAAAATAACCAATTTACACCAAGAATCCCAACATTGACCAAACCCAACCCCCGGGCCCACGTCTCGAAATCCCTTAAAAGTCACATCAATAGAATCCTTACACTCTCACGAGTTCGTACATATCAAATATACCAAAATTCGACCACAAACAACCCCTCAAATCCCTAATCAAAGGTCTCCAATTTCAAGCCCTAGTTCTTCAATTTCAACCACTAATTTCCATAAATTTCAAGCCTAATCAGTTAAAAACCATCATAGAAACAAGTTTAGGGTCCAAAAATCTTACCTTCATGAAACCCTCTTGAATTCCCTCTTCAATTCGCTCCCCCAAGCTCAAACCCGTATATGAAAATGGTGGAATAACCCAAAAATTCGCGAAGGACTTAGTTTATATGTTCTGCCCCAGCTAAACCGCTTTTGCGGTCAAGATCTCGCACCTGCAGATCCGCACCTGCGGTCCCAGGTACGCATCTGCGGAATCCACTTAACCGCTCAAGAATCGCACCTGCGATCAAATCCCGCACCTGCGCTGCCGCAGGTGCGCTCGAACCACCGCATCTGCGGTTCCAATATTCCTCAACCTTGGCTGCATCTGCGACCCTCCTTACGCTTCTGCGGTCCCCAAGCCGCAGGTGCGGTTATGACAGGAACTTCAGCAGCTTCTGCTGCAAATTTCCAAGTCCAAACTTCCCGTCAACCATCCGAAATCATTCCGAGGCCCCCGAGACCTCAACCAAAAGTACGGACAAGTCATATACCACTATCCAAACTTATGCCAATCTTCGAAACACCTAAAACAACGTCAAATCAACAAAATAACATTGGATTCAAGCCTAAGGTTTCCAAAAACTTCCGAATTCCGTTTTTGATCAAAAAGTCTATCAAACCTCGTCCGAATGACCTGAAATTTTGCACACACTTCCCAAATGACACAACGGACCTACTCCAATTTTCGGGATTCTATTCCAACCCCTATATCAAAATCTCCGTTACCAACCGAAAATGCCAAAATTCTAATTTCGCCAATTCAAGCCTAAATCTACCCCGGACCTCTAAAACACATTCTGATCACGCTCCTAAGTCCCAAATCACCTCACGAAGCTATCCGAATCATAAATACCAAATTCCGAGATCGTTTACCCACAAGTCAACTTCCGATTGACTTTTCCAACTAAAAGGCCAACTTAAGAGACTAAGTGTCTCATTACTCTACCAAACCATTCCGAACCCAAACCAACCAATCCGATATCCCATAATACAGCTGAACAAGACATAAAGAAGCAGAAATGGGGAAGACGGAGCGGTAACTCATTAAACGACCGGCCGGGTCTTGTACTGAGTGATTTTAATTGATACCCAGTTCCTTAATTATTTTCGTACCTTATTTCTGCTTGTTTTTTCACACTATAAGTACACGAATCTTTCATTAACAAACCCCATCACCCATAGTTTTCTGAACTTATACTCACACTCAAAAGTATTCTCTCTCGTTTGCTTATACTGTGGCCTATTACAAGACCTGTTGCTTGCTTTCTCTCTATTTGTTTCTTTGAAACTGGTATGTCCTGATTTAAGTTTCAGCACCACAACAATGTGTCTGTTTACTACTTTTGTATCCCTGTTTACTGCTTATGTATAGTTCAACACTCATTCTAGCACACTGATTTCTTTCTACCTGTTCTACTATAAATCCAAAACCCCTATCCCCCCTATGTGTTTAAGCTATGGTTTAAGGCATGGCAATACTGCAAGTTATTGTCCATGAATAAAATTTGATTCCCTGGGATCCTAGCCTCTAATAACATGTGTTCTGGCAGGCTTATAGGTGTGCTAGCACTCTCCATTGCTGGGCATGCCTAGAGTCTGCCCTTGCCTAAGCAATAGGCTCTTTACAATCTCCCTATTCCCCTGAACCCCTTGTGTGTACTTATTTGTAGCCGGTTCCCTCTCCTTTTCCCTTTTAGTATTTTGATCTGCACTTGCACACCTTCTTAGCATTTACGTTCTGCCCCCCTCTTGTGAGCCTTGCCTTGGGACCCTTTGAGTTCCCTCTGAACTTGTACACTTGAGGGCCGGCCCTTCCACACTGCACTCATCCCCAATCTGATAATACATTTGGGTGTGAGCATTGCCCGAAGTCCCTTTGAGGCTCTTAGGGAACTTTGACACACTCAAATGGGAGAAAGGCTTTGGATCATGATCTCATGGAGTTGGTTTACCTCATATTTCAGATATGAAGTCTGAATTAGGCTCTCCTTGGTTGTACTTTTACTTATATTTTCTGATGTATTTTATTTTTATTCCGGGCTGTAATAATTTGTAATAAACTCTTGGGGATGGTTAGTGAAAAGGGCGGCTAACTATGTATGCAAACAGGGTAGATACCATGCCTATAGGAATTTTGAATTCTGCATATCCACATAGAAATTATGCCTATAGGTCCTTCTAAATTCTGTATATCCATCATTCACATAGAAATCATGATCATAGGACTACTACATTCATATAGAAATCATGATTACAGGATTATCTAAATCTGTATGTTCAATCAACTGCATTTAGATATTGTAACGACCCGACCGGTCATTTTGATCCCTAGTGCGTCGTTCAGCAGTCTGAGGCCATGAGCAGCTTCATTTCAGGTATTATGACTTGTACGCATGGTCGAATTGAATTGCGGGAAGTTCAGAGTTGATTTGGAGAGAGAATTCTCATTTCGGAAGCTTAAAGTTGAAAGAATTAACTAGAATTGGATTTTTGAGTAAACGACCTCAGAATCGGGATCTGAAGGTTCCATCAGGTTCGTATGATGATTTCGGACTTGGGAGTATGCCCGGATCGGGTTTTGGATGACCTGGGAGCGTTTTGGCGCCTTTTGTGGAAAGTAGCATTTTGAAAGAAATTTCATAAGTTTGGGTTGAAGTGCATTTCAATGATATCGATGTCCGTTTGGGATTTCGAGTCTGGGAGTAGCTCCGTATGGTGATTCTGGAGTTGGGAGCGCGATTGGAAGTGAATTCGGAGGTCCGTAGGTCATTTTGAAGCCATTTGGCTAAAGATAGAAATTTGAAGGTTTTCAGAAGTTTGACCGAAAGTGGACTTTTTGATATCGGGGTCGGATTCCGATTTCGGAAGTTGGAGTAGGTCCGTAATGTCAAATGACTGGTGTGCAAAATTTGAAGTCAACCGGACGTGATTTGATAGGTTTCGGCATCGAAAGTAGAAGTTTGAAGTTCTAAAGTTCATAAAGCTTGAATTGGAGGTTGATTCATGATTTTAGCATTGTTTGGTATGATTTGAGGCCTCGAGCAGGTCCGTGTTATGTTATGGAGTGGGTTGGTGTGATTGGATGGGGTCCCGGGGACCTCGGGTGTGTTTCGGGTTGTATCGCGCTCTTATTTGATATCTCAACGTCGTTTCTTTGGACATAAAGGGGTACCATATTAAGCAGATAATCTCCAAATTAAGTTTTTATTGAGCCATTAGATCGTATCGTAATTACGGAGCCATAGCAAAAAGAATCATCGAATTTGGACATCGTATGAGGAAGTTATGCTCATTTTTGTGTCGGGAAAACTACTGCTTCTAGTATGGTCGCAATTGCGAACATAACCATCGCAATTGCGATGACCAGTTCGCAATTGCGAACTTTTTGTCGCAAATGCGACCCTTTCTAGCCCTTCTTTATTCGCAATGGCAAAGTCCTTCTTCGCTTTTGCGAGGGTTCGTAATTGCGAACCCTGGATCGCAAATGCGACATATGCGGCTTGATTTTAGCTGTGTAACTCGAGGTTTTGCTTCATTTTATCATATTTTTGAACCCTAGGTCCGAGAATGAGCAATTTTGAGAGTGGATTTTCATATCAAATCATTGGTTAAGTTCCTCTAACTAATTTTCAATTATATTTTGTGATTATACCTTAGATTTAACATTAAAATTCATGAGAATCTAAAGGAAAATTTGGGGTTTTAAAGAAAAACCTAGAAATTGAGATTTTTGGATTTTGACCACGATTTTGGGCATGTAATTGAGAATAAATTATATATTTGATTTCGTAAGGTCATGGGTAAACTTTATCTTCGGAAAATTTTGGAATCCGGACACGTGGGCCCGAGGGCAATTTTGTCAACTTTTCGTTCGGGGTTAGGAATTGTTATAAATTAGACTATAATGAGTAATTGAACATATATTAATGGGTTTATATAATTATTGGCTAGTTTTGGAGCATTTTTGCATCGATTTGAGTCTTTGAAAGGGTGTGGAATGCCGGTTATGGAACTTCGGAGCGAGGTGAGTCTCCTTTCTAACCTTGTAAGAGGNTCTCAGGAGTATAGGCCTAATGATTTGTTGATTCGGCAGCCGGTTATGAATTTATACACATCTCTTCCGTCATGGCGGTATTGTAAGAATTAGAGAAAGACTTATGTAGGTCATGAGGTGCAATGAGGGCATCAGATTCGTGGAATTTCGATTAATTCGATCAGGGGATGTTATTGTGGTTCTGTGAGTAAAGTTGTGCAAGTTGTGAATTCAGCTAAGGTATGCAGTCATGTTTGGGGCTGCGTGAAGTTACTGATACGGGGAGCGTATGTTGGAAACAGGTCGAGCATAGAATTCCGGATGTTGGAATTAGGCTCTAAGGCTTATTTGCTTGAATCAAGGGAATATCTTTAGAATTGATCGAGCTAATGTGCTCAACTGAGTTGTGGTAGCACGGGAAGGTGCATGAGGTATTAAGCAGTGATTTCAGACTACTTCAGTGTAGTTCTCAGCACGTTTGAGGACGAACGTAGGTTTAAGTGGGAGAGAATGTAACGACCCGACCGATCGTTTTGAGCCCTAGCACGTCGTTCAACAGTCTGAGGCCATGAGCAGCTTCATTTCAGGTATTATGACTTGTACGCGTGGTCGGAATTGAATTGCGGGACGTTCAGAGTTGATTTGGAGAGAGAATTCTCATTTCGGAAGCCTGAAGTTGAAAGAATTAACTAGGATTGGATTTTTGAGTAAACGACCTCGGAATCGGTATCTGAAGGTTCCAGCAGGTTCGTATGATGATTTCGGATATGGGCGTATGCCCGGATCGGGTTTTGGATGACCCGGGAGCATTTTGGCGCCTATTGTGGAAAGTAGCATTTTGAAAGAAATTTCATAAGTTTGGGTTGAAGTGCATTTCAATGATATCGATGTTCGTTTGGGATTCCGAGTCTGGGAGTAGCTCCGTATGGTGATTCTGGAGTTGGGAGCGCGATCGGAAGTGAATTCGGAGGTCCGTAGGTTATGTTGAAGCCATTTGGCTAAAGATAGAAATTCGAAGGTTTTTCAGAAGTTTGACCGGAAGTGGACTTTTTGATATCGGGGTCGGATTCTGATTCCGGAAGTTGGAGTAGGTCCGTAATGTCAAATATGACTTGTGTGCAAAATTTGAAGTCAACCGGACGTGATTTGATAGGTTTCGGCATCGAAATAGAAGTTTGAAGTTCTAAAGTTCATAAAGCTTGAATTGGAGGTTGATTCATGATTTTAGCGTTGTTTGGTATGATTTGAGGCCTCGAACAGGTCCGTGTTATGTTATGGAGTGGGTTGGTGTGATTGGACGGGGTCCCGGGGGCCTCGGGTATGTTTCGGGTTGTATCGCGCTCTTATTTGATATTTCAACGTCGTTTCTTTGGACATAAAGGGGTACCATATTAAGCAAATAAGCTCCAAATTAAGTTTTTATTGAACCATTAGATCTGTATCGTAATTACGGAGCCATAGCAAAAAGAATCATCAAATTTGGACATCGTATGAGGAAGTTATGCTCATTTTTGTGTCGGGAAAACTGCTGCTTCTGGTATGGTCGCAATTGCGAACATAACCATCGCAATTGCGATGACCAGTTCGCAATTGCGAACTTTTTGTCGCAAATGTGACCCTTTCCAGCCGTTCTTTGTTCGCAATTGCAAAGTCCTTCTTCGCTTTTGCGAGGGTTCGCAATTGCGAACCCTGGATCGTAAATGCGACATCTGCGGCTTTATTTTTAGCTGTGTAACTCGAGTCTTTGCTTCATTTTATCATATTTTGAACCCTAGGTCCTAGAATGAGCGATTTTGAGAGTGTATTTTCGTATCAAATCATTGGGTAAGTTCCTCCAACTAATTTTCAATTATATTTTGTGATTATACCTTAGATTTAACATCAAAATTCATGAGAATCTAAAGAAAAATTTGGGGTTTTAAAGAAAAACCTAGAAATTGTGATTTTTCCATTTTGACCACGATTTTGGGCATGGAATTGAGAATAAATTATATATTTGAGTTCGTAAGGTCATGGGTAAACTTTATCTTCGGAAAATTTTGGAATCCGGACACGTGGGCCCGAGGGCAATTTTGTCAACTTTTCGTTCGGGGTTAGGAATTGTTATAAATTAGACTATAATGAGTAATTGAGCATATATTAATGGGTTTATATAATTATTGGCTAGTTTTGGAGCATTTTTGCATCGATTTGAGTCTTCGAAAGGGTGT
Organism: Nicotiana attenuata; assembly: GCF_001879085.1. Classification (NCBI taxonomy): domain Eukaryota; kingdom Viridiplantae; phylum Streptophyta; class Magnoliopsida; order Solanales; family Solanaceae; genus Nicotiana; species Nicotiana attenuata. Next base: position 27,294,946 of record NC_031997.1, read on the forward strand.
GGAATGCCGTTTATGGAACTTCGGAGCGAGGTGAGTCTCCTTTCTAACCTTGTAAGAGGGACTTGTCCCCATAGGTGAGTTAATTGGTTATGTGCTCCTATTTGTGAGGGGCTACGTATGCACGAGGTGACGAGAGTCCGTGCGTGGCTACCATTTTGCTATTGTCCGGGTAGTTTAGGACCCAAAAGCATGCTATACTTGGATTAATTGTAAACTTATTGACAGCCTGGATTGCTTAAATCATATTGAACTAGTAAACAAATTTCTAAAAAGATTAAATTTCATTTTGTTAAATTGTTAAAGGAGAATTGGCTTTATTTGGATAAATATTCCCCGATAAATTCTTAATTGACTGTTTGAGCATGTGTCTCTACGTGTACCTGCGTCGCATGTATGATTCGCGAGCAGGGTGTTTGTTTATTTTATGTTGACCGAGTTGCAGGATAGTTCGCGAGCGGGGTAATAGATGCATCTATGGTTCGAGCCGTTCGACCCTCGGCAGTGCACAGTTTACATTTCTGTTGGAGCGGGCCATCGACCTCGGCATGATTTGCGCATGATATATATATTGTTGCCTGAGAATTTTAAATGTTGATATTGCCTTTCATGGCTTGATATAAATTGATAAGATAATGAAAAGTAAATCTTGAAAATCCTTTATTATTTGTTAAAGGTGTTTACCTGTTTTCCGGGTTTGTGAGTTAGAACTGCTATATAAATCCATGATTTTCTCACATTTTTAGTATATTATTATTTGACCTCTAGCAAGTGTTGAAGTCGACCTCTCGTCTCTACTTCTTCGAGATTAGACGGGATACTTGCTGAGTACACGTTGTTTTCGTACTCATACTACACTTGCTGTGCATTTTTGTTGCACAGGTTTATGTGTGGCTAGTTGCTAAGTGGCATAGCGGCATGGTTGACATGGAGACTAGGTGAGCTGTATTTCCTCGAGGCGACCCGCAGCTAGTATAGTCTCTCTAAGGATTCTATTTATTTCCTATCCAATTGTATTCCGGACAGCCGTTGTACTTTATTCGGTTTTTCTTAGAAATTGCTCATGCACTTGTGACACCGGGTTCTGGGAGGATTTTTGGGTTATTCAGTATTAAGTCTTTTATCGACTTTATGTTCATTTCTGTAAAATTTCATTATTTATTATTTAATGTATAAGAAAAATGATTTCCGCAAACACTAAAATTGGAATTTAATTATGCATTCTTGGTTGGCTTGCCCGACAGCGGTGTCCGCCGCCGCCACGACCCTTAGTGGATTTTGGGTGGTGACAGATATCATGTTCATAGGTTTTAAACAAATTCTGCATCTAGATATCATGTTCATAGGCTTAAATACGAGTCTTCTGCATTTTATACCATGTCTGCAAAGGCTTAAAATCAACAATGCCTAGAAATCATGCCTATAGGAACTCCTAATCGAATCTGAATCGCTTCATTCACGAATAGAGCTAAAACCAGTAACAACGGGTACTGTTAGCTGTTGAACTTATAATCGTCGTTAAAAACGGGCCTTTCTTTTAATAACATGACTCCCTTTTAACCAGCACGTATCCAGTTTATTTTAGACCTTTTTATTTCGTTACTTTCTGAATTAAATAGATACCATGCCTATAGGATCCTTGTCCAACACTTAGGCAAGCCTTAGGGTAAAGTTATAAACTGAATCTGTTCTATCAACTACAACCAGCTGGCAGGCCTGATTCGGGCTTCTCATTTGAATTGTGTAATAAATCAGTCTGCCTCAACCTTTAAGTTATTTCACATTTAGTATTCAATCAGACCCTAAACAGTATGTGTAAGTCATGTTAATTACGTGTTTCTTTGTTTAAAGGGGGGGGGGGGTATATTTGAGCCTTTGCTTGTTATGTGCTTTCCCCTAACTTGTTATACGTGTTTTGTATGTCGCCTTTGAATTTTGCCCCTTTGAAACCACAAATAAGACTAACATCCCTTCCCTTTAGGATTAGTAGTCCTCATGCCTCCGGGACTGAGAGTGTTGGCCCAAGTTCAGGTGAAGTTTTGAAGAATGACAAATGAACTCAGTCATGGACCAGGTCCATCATGTCAGGCACAGTATTCATCAACCTAGACATGTGAGATACACGTGAAGGAGATAACTCTCAGTGATCAAGCGATAATATCTCCTGAACAAATCGAAAAGGTTGCATATTGGATGAGGAGAGAAAAGTCTCCTCATGGAAGAGGACACAATCCGGATAAAAGATAGGGTTGGAGTTTGTATTGTTCAAGGACTCAACTTCGATGGAAGATCAACAATTGAGTCTCAATCAAACTCTGATTACTAACTCATTAAATAACATTGATTGTTCTCTTTTACAGGTATTGCACAAACACAGAAGTTAAACTAAATTGAGAGCAAAAGAGCAAGGAAATTTTGCAAGCAATTTATGTGAGGTTCAAGTGTGCATTCCTGAAGCTACTTGGACAAGATAGAAGAACCAATTCCATTGTGTCTTTCTTTTATTTTAGTTCAATTGTAGTAGTTGTTTTAAAGTTGTACCTTTCAGCTTTCATAGAAGCAATTGTATTAGGACTTTTAGTATTCAAGTTAGAGTTAACTTGAAGGTGTGGCAACAGTTGAGGCTGTGTGCTACACTGGGATTAGACTTTAATCCTTAGGTTTACAAGAGTTTTGTAAATGCTGTTTTGGCTAAGTGATTTTAGTGGAAGTTTGGGAAAATCCTACTGAGTAGTAGGTCGTGGTTTTTTCACCTTTTGAGCCAGGCGTTTCCCACGTAAAAATCTCCGTGTTCTTTATTTTATATAATCTTAATTCCGCAAACAGTAGTAGTAAGTACATCTAGAAGAACCAGGTTCTTCTAGAGCGAAAATTGGGTACCACACAAATCACCCCCCCCCCTGTGTGGTATTGACGTTTTGNAGAACGAACCGTAGGTTCTTCTAGCGAACTAAAGTTCGGTACCACAACAATCCCCCCCCCCCTCTTGTGTGGTATTGACGTTAAGAACATCAATTGGTATCAGAGCAGGTTATCCTTGAAGAGGCTAATACCTTAGGAACAGATCAAGATGAGCGCACCACCTTGAAACTGGGAAGGGCAATCCACTGCTAGGCCACCACTTTTCAATGGTCAGTACTATTCTTGGTGGAAGAACAGGATGAGAGATCACATCATAGGGGAAGACTATGAACTCTGGGATATAGTCACTGATGGTCCCCTAGCAACCACAAAGAAGAATGCTGAAGGAGTTGATGTGCCAAAGTCAAGGGCTGGCTGCACTGCTGATGACCTGAGGAAGTGGGAGAAAAATGCTAAATCCAAGAAATGGCTTGTGTGTGGACTAGGTCCTGATGAGTACAGCAGAATTCAAAGCTGTACCACTGCTAAGGAAATTTGGGACACCTTGCAAGTGGCTCATGAAGGAACACCTCAAGTAAAGAGGTCTAGAGGAACACTGCTGTATTCTCAATATGAGAACTTTACTATGAAGGAAGGAGAAACAATTCAAGAAATGTATACTAGATTCACTACACTGACAAATAAACTTAAATCTCTTGGAAGGATTGTTCTTGAAGAAGACAAGGTTGAGAAAATTCTGACAAGGGTTCTGCCAATCACATGGGAAAGCAAAATCACTGCCATTCAGGAATCCAAGAATATTGCTACTCTCAGACTGGATGAACTAATTGGAAATCTTACTGCTTATGAAATGAGAAGGCAAACCATGAAGATGGATACACCCAAGAAGGAGAGAAGCTTAGCTCTCAGAATTGCTGAAGGTTCAGATCTGGAAGATGATGAGATGGCTATGATCACTAGAGATTTTAAAAAGTACCTGATGAGAGGAAAGGGTTCTTCAAGAGGTACAACCTTCAACAAGACAAGAGCTCCTGAGAAACAGACCAATGAGGGTTGCTACAAGTGTGGTAAGACTGATCACATGATTAAGAACTATCCTCGATGGGAAATTTAGTGGAAGAAAGAAAGGGCTGAACGAAGGAACAGGAAGAAGGAACAGGTTCAACCAAAAAGGAACAAAGGTTCAACCAAGGCTATGGTTGCTGCTTGGGGAGAAACCTCAGATGAAGACTCAGAAGATGAAGCTGAAGAAGAGCAAGCACTGATGGCCATCGGAGAATCAGATGATGAACAAGAGGTAAGTATTCTTCATCTCAAAGACAAGATTAAATTTTTGTCTAAAGAAAGGTTGGCTGAGCTATTACTAGACTTCATTGATGATTCTGAGATAATTAACAATGAGAAGGAAGTTCTGTCTAGGGAATGTGTGATCCTAAAAGAAAAATGCAAAAGTCTAGAGTCTAGGGCTAATGAGAGTGATAACACAAATGCTGAGTGGAAGAACCATGTTCTTTGAACCTGATAACAGTGTCCTAGAACTTAGGTCTGAAAACTTAAAATTGAAACTAGGAACTGGAAAGAAGAAAGCTGATCACACATATCTCACTCTAGAGGAAAACCTAGGAAAAATGAAGGATGAATTGTATAAAAAGGATGAACTAATCAAAGTCCTAAAAGAAGATCTAGGAAAAGCGAAACCTGAATTAGACAGATGTCACGACCCGGATTCTCCACCCTCGGGAGTCGTGATGGCGCCTACTATTAGGAGCTAGGCAAGCCAACTACTTATTATCCCTTTTAGCAAACCTCGACATTAATGAGGCAACGAGACATTTAATGCAAATACGGAAGTCTGAAATATAAATAAACTGAAAACAAGTGTGGAAATTCAGTTACAACATCTACCCAAGACTGGAGTCACTAACTCACGAACATCTAAGAAAAATACTAAATACAAGGTTTGAACAAAACATAAAACTGTTTGCTTCGATATAAATGATAACAAACTGAATAAAATAGAAAGGGACTCCGGGCCTGCGGACGTCAGCAAGGCTACCTCGAATGTCCCTGGACTGAAGTCAGCTCCCGAATGCTCCTACTGCTGTCCAAAAGCTGCTGCTCCGGTACTCTGATCTGTGCAAAAAGATGCACAGAGTGTAGCATCAGCACAACCGACCCCATGTGCTGGTAAGTGCCTAGCCTAACCCCGGCGAAGTAGTGACGAGGCTAGACCAGACTACCAGATAAACCTGTGCAGATATATATACAAGTACAACAAAATAATAGCGGATAGTAAGCAATTAAAGCTGGGAAGGGGGAACATGCTTATAGGGAAACAGATAAACGGAATATCAGGAATAACAAGAGAAACTACATCTGATTTCTTCTAACACAGGATAAAGGAAAACCAACCACTTTCACTTATTTCAATTTCCTCTCATTGCAGGCGTGCAACACGATCCCATTTCGTTACATCACGTGGTAGGCGTACCACACGTTCCCATTTCATAATAAGTCGTGGTCGGCGTGCCACACAATCCCATTTCATAATATCTCATGGTCGGCATGCCACACGATCCCATTTCATAATATCTCGTGGTCGGCGTGCCACACGATCCCATTTCATAATATCTCGTGGTCGGCGTGCCACACGATCCCATATCTTTCAACACAATACACAACATAATCCCGGCAGGGGAGAAAGATTTTATAATAACTATCCCGGCAAGGGAGCAATGTAATATCATAAACTATCACGGCAAGGGAGCAATGTAATATCATAAACTATCCCGGCAAGGGAGCAATGTAATATGATAAACTATCCCAGCAAGGGAGCAATGTAATATCATAAACTATCCCGGCAAGGGAGCAATGTAATATAATAAACTATCCCGGCAAGGGAGATCCAGCTATAACCAACTCATTCAATCTCTACTCAACACAATTAAGTCCACACTTAGTCTCAACAATTACTGGCTTAGTGTTAAAGATTTCCAACCAATTCCTTATAATTAACAATTTCAAATTCGATAATTTAGCAAATTAGGACTCACGGTCATGCTCGACACCAGTGTATAGATACTCGTCACCATGCCTATACACCGTACTCGACAAATAGCAATTAACAATTAAGACTCTACCCCTATTCCCTCAAGCTAGGGTTAAACCAAACACTTACCTCAAATGCTCTAAACTCAACTCAAGCCTCTAGTATAGCTTTACCCTTCGAATTCACCACCAAACCGCTCAAATCTAGTCACAAATTACTTGAATGTATCAGCAAATGCTAATCGAATAAATCTGAATGCATGAAAAATGAATTTCCCAAAGTTTTACTCAAAATGTCCCAAAATGCCCCCCGGGCCCACGTGGTCAATACCCGAGGTTTGAACCAAAAACCGATTACCCATTCCCCCATGAACTCAAATATGTAAGTTATTTTGGAATCGGACCTCGAGTTGAGGTCCAAAACCCCCAATTTTAGAAAACCTAGGTTCTACCCTAAATTCACAATATTCCCCATTAAAATCTTTGTTTTGAAGTTTGAAATTATGTTTAAAGATGTTAAGGAGTAAAGAAAATGAGTTAGAAATCACTCACCAATCGTTTTGGAGAAGAAGAATCGTTTGAAAAATCGCCTCTTGTGTTTTGGGTTTTGAAAAAGTGAAAAATGACTGAAAATCCCGACCTTATATACCCCTCTGAAAGGCTCAGCGCGGACCGCGCAAAAGTGCACCGTGGCCGCGGTGAGAAGCTGGTAATCTACCCTCTCTGAACCCACCCAGCGCGGACCGCACTGTTTTGGTACGCGGCCACGCTGGTCGACTTGAACCACCGGCCCTCTGAACCTCGCCACGCGGACCGTGCAAGAATGCACCACGGCCGCGCGGCTTCCAGCGCGGACCGCACGGAATCGACCGCGGGCGCGCTGGGGCCTGCAACTCCCTGAACCTGCAACCATCTGATATTTCTAGCCTAAGACCTCCCGGGACCTACTCGAAACTCACCCGAGCCCTTGGGGCTCCAAGCCGAACATACATATAAACTCAAAATCATCCTACGGACTCATCCGTGCGATCAAATC